>NW_027513674.1:1230000-1530000 GCF_048772815.1 Callospermophilus lateralis
CCACAAAAAGTGAAGGATGCCCAAATGGCTTCACAGTCCACATGTGGATACACTTAGCCCCCCGTGGCCACAGTTTACCCTAAAAGAGAGAATTCAACATTGCTGCCTCATGTTCATTGGAAAATAAGAAACCATGACCTCCAAGTCACATAGATGCAGACCCAGATTTGATGGTCTCACTACAAAGAAAGCTAAAATTCCCAACAACAACATATATTTCAAGTGCCCAACGTCAGAGGCAGATTCTCAAGAAGTCTTTAGGCCAGCAGAGCTCCATGGTTGTGGAGTGTTTACCCTGTCCCTTACTTTTGGAATCTCAGAAGGGAGGAAGATACACCAAGCCAATTGACGGCTCCTTTTGAAAAAATTGTACCACCAATGACATCATCAGCAAATATAACCCAACACTACCACAAGTTGCTGCACAAACAGATAGTTTACAATGCATACATGTGAGTTCACAATGTGTTCAGGCAAGTTCTGCAAGCAGTTCAGTGATGGCTATTGCAGAAGCTGTAGATTGGTTTTATCTTTGATTTCACCAGCACTGTGACGAAGATAGAAATTCTGGCAATAATGGCTAAAGAAAAAATTATGTAACATTCCAGAAAACACTGAAAGAAAACAATTTTCTTAACAATTTACATTGTCTTGGAGAGAATTATTAAATATAATGAAAAGGAAATGTGAAAGAAAACAAACAGATCTGTTAACCTCCTTTTTTGTTCACATTTTAAAACAATCCTCAACAGCTGTTTACCCAATTTAAATTAAACCATTTAAATTATGTGAATAAAAAAATATTTGGATCAATTTTTTCATGAGCCCTCATCATATATGATATATGGACATATGAACATTCAAACATATAACACAAAACACAAGTGTGCACACATAATATAATACATACAACACATAACCTAATAGTAAAGGCCTTATAACTTTTTACATGTGAAATCTCCATTGCAATGTTTAAAAACTCTATTGTCAAAAAATAGAACTGATCACCAAAACATTAAACTAGGTATGTATGAGCTCAAAAAAACAAAATAAAATGTGGGAAAAGGCAATAATAAAATAGATATTGAAAAAAGCATCCTGGTTCTATCTTAGATGTAAGGGTAGGCAAACTGGAATTTTGGATATCAGCTGATATGGACTTGAGTCAAATCATCTTCTTTTTGTTCTGTAGAAATCGCTTCAGTTAATCTCTCTGGAATCCAAATCAGCTGTTGTTCTCTCTGTGGAAACACACAAACAGGCCCCTGGCTCCAGACAATCATTGGGTCAGGACCTTGGTTAATCTCTCTGGAATCCAAATCGGCTACTGGTTTTCCTGTGGAAACAGACAAACAGACCCCCGACTCCAGACAATTACTGGGTCAGGACCTTTCCATTGTCCTGTTAGAATATCTTTCCAAAGAACCTTGGGCTTATGCACATTTTTTGGACACATATTCCTTTCCCCAGCACTAAGTCCTGATGAATCAAAATTTTAAAAGTTTAGAATAAAAAGGGTTATTTTAAGTTTGTCTTTGGGGAATATATACCCTTTCCCAATTGCGTCTTTTTTGCTTTAATAAGTACTTTTTAATAGTTTGATGAGCTTTTTCAACTATGCCTTGTCCCTGTGGATTGTATGGGATTAATGTTATATGAGTAATGCCAAATGATGACCAAAATTGTTTAAAAGAGGTAGAAGTATAACCAGGGGCATTATCTGTTTTTAACTGTTTGGGAACGCCCACAGTGGCAAAATTTTGTAAGCAATGAGTGATAATATCTTTAGTTTTTTCTCCGGCATGAAGGGTGCCCATCAAAAATCCAGAAGAAGTATCAACTGTAACATACAAATATTTTAATTTTCCAAATCCTGGCAAGTGTGTGATGTCCATCGGCCAAATATGATTAGGTATCAATCCTCTAGGATTGACTCCAAGATTAACTTGTGGTAAAAAGGTCACACAATTTTGATATTGTTTTATTATTTGTCTAGCTTTTTCCTTAGTTATTTTAGAAGGCTTTTGTAAGGTATTAGCTTTGACATGGAACTTTTTATGAAAATTTATAGCTTCTTCTAGTGTAGAGAAAATATGTATGTCATGTGTACTTTTATTTGCTAAATCATTGCCCAAACTGATGGCTCCAGGCAATCCTGTATGTGCCCTGATATGTCCTATAAAGAATGGATCTTTTCTGTCCCAGATTATACTTTGTATAGTGGAAAGCAAGGAGAAAACAGTAGAGGAATGGGAAATCCTACCAGCATCTTCAAGGCATACTATAGCATTAACTATATGCTGACTATCAAAAATAAATTAAATACAGAATCTTTAAACATCACAAAAGCTTGTAATACTGCATTAAGCTCTACATTTTGAGCTGATTGTTTGGGTACTAGAAATGTAAAAGTTTGATCAGGTGTAACTATTGCTGCTGTACCATTATTTGATCCATCAGTAAATATATTTGGAGCATTCATGATAGGTGTTTTTCTTGTCAATTTTGGAAAAATTACAGGATGCGATGACCAAAAAGACAATAAAGGATTAGATGGTAAGTGATTATGAAATGAAACATTAGATTTGCACATGATTATTGCCCAAGTATTTAACTCATTAACTAACTCATCAATTTGATTCAGAGTATGTGGAGTAATAATTTTATTGGGAGCAATCCCAAGCACTCACTTTGCTGCTTTTATTCCTTTGGGTATTAATTGTCCTATAGCCTCAGGGTACCTAGTAAGAATAGTGTTAGGAGAATAAGATAAATGTATCTATAATAATGGACCTTCTTGCAAAAATACTCCTGTAGGAATATTTTTTGTTGGTAGACAATAAATAATAAAGGCAAACTTATATCAATTCTATCCAATTGCATATTTCCCATATATGTTTCAATGATTTTTAATGCCTTTCTTGCTTCAGGCGTTAACATGTACCGTGAATTGGGATATGATGGACCTTTTAGGATATCAAATAAATATCCCAACTCTCTTGTTGGTATACCTAGATAAGGCCTTATCCAATTTATGTCTCCTAATAACTTTTGAAAGTCGTTATGTGATTTGAGTTGATCTACTTGTATTTGAATTTTTGGTGGCGGTACATTGTTGAGGATAATAGAACACCTAAATAATTAATTAGAAAATTTAATTGTACTTTATCTATTGCTATATCTAGATTATTTTTTAATAAGTTTGTAAATGTGGCATAACATTCTAGCAATGTGTTTTTAGCTTTGTGTACTAATAATACATCATCCATATAGTGAAATATTTGTAGTTCAGGATTTTGATTTCTAAGTGGCTTGATTACTTTGTTAAAATAAATTTGACACATTGTTGGGCTGTTAGCCATCCCTTGAGGCAGTACTTTCCATTCATATCTCTGATCAGAACCTTCATGATTCAGTGCAGGGATAGTAAATGCAAAACGTGGACTATCCTCAGGATGAATTGGAATTGAAAAAAAAAAACCTTTAATATCTATAAGTAATTTTGTTAAACCCTCCTCCTATGGGCAATTCCTTTTAAAATGTCCTGTTTGTTCACAATTTTAGCATGTTCTTGGCCTGGCATCTAATGCCTGTTTTAGTGCAGCTGCCACAATTTGCCCTTCTTCATTAATGTCTCTGGCATCTAAAGCCTGTTTTACTGCAGTTGCCACGACTTGCTCTTGTTCATTAATGTCTCTACATAATTTAATATATGTGTTTAAATCTTCATGTTTCCATGGTCTAATTATATCTCTGCACCAACTATTCGCTTGCTCATAAGCCAGTTTTTTAGTAATAGCATTGCTTGTTCTGTTTTCCCAGAACCTCTGGTACCTGTTTGAATAAGCCTATCGACAAATTCAGCATAAAGTTAATTAGCTCCTTGTATTACTTTAGATAATTGACCTTGTAAACCTCCAAGTCCTTGTAAAGTCTTCCATGACTTAATTGCATCTACAGCAATTTATGCACATACACCAGAATCATATGCAATTTGTTGCTGCTGATCCTCATAAGGTCCCTTTCCTAACAACATATCTAGATTTCTCTGAGGAAAACCAGCTGCTGCATTTCGCATAGCCGTCTCCTTGCAAAATTCCTCATTGTCAACCTTCCATAACAGGTATTGTCCTCCATTTAGCACAACTTTACACATATTAGCGCAATCCGCTGGCTTCATGTTCAAGTTGTTAATGGTTTCGACCATGCTTACAGTGAAGGGTGCTTGAGGACCATAGGTTGTTACAGCCTCTTTTATCTGCTTCACTGTTTTGAAATTTAAAGCATGGTAAACTCGCTGCCCTCCTACCTCAAATATAGGGCATGTTAATATTTGAGATCTTGTCTCAGGATCCCAACTATCAACTGTGGGGGTTGGGGGCTTCCCAGCATATGGAGGTGGCCTTGTTAGTTGGACACTTACGTCCTCTGGTGATAGAAAAGTATTAGTAGCAGTCTCCTGTAGAGGTGGTTCTGTTGGTTGGACACTTACACCCTCTGGTGATAGAAAGGTGTTAGTAGTAGTCTCCTGTTGTAAATTTCCCCCTGATGGCTTTTACTGTTTTACACTTTCTTTCTCTGTCTGACTAGCTTGAGAGGCCTTCTCTTTTACATGATTTTTTTCCTCTGTCTGACTGGTTCGAGAGACCTTCTCTTTTACTTGAATTTTTTCCTCTGTCTGACTAACTTGAGAGACCTTCTCTTTTACTTGAATCAATATGTCTTCTCCTTCCTCTACCATTGTCTGAACTGAAGGCTTTTGACTAAACAAACAAGATACGAAAGTCCACAATGGCAATGTGCCAACTGGCAGAGTCCCTGGGCTTTTCTTTTCTATTCTTTTTAAATCTTCACCATGATGGTTCCATTGTGATATATTTAACAACTCCTCCTTAAAAAGCCATGGGCTACATTTTTGTATTGTATCAACGTATGCCCTGACTGCTCTTAATTTTACTGGGATGCCTCCTTCCTCTAACAATTTACTTAACACTTTTTCAGTTTGTTTTTTTTTCTAATTTCTGATGCCATATTTCTAATATAATACAACCCAACAAGATAACACCAAACAAAACAGAGATAGAATGAAATAAAAATGGAAAAACAAAATATCATTATAGCCTTTCTCTCTATCTGTTCCTCAGACACAAATAGTTTTTCCTCAGATGTGAGCGGTTTTTCTTCCGTCTCACTCGTCTCCAGGGACAGGCAATTTAAAGCAAATGTGAAGCAAAACAAAAGAGGAATCTTAAAATGGCTACCCATCCTCTTGTCCTGCCCTCAGGGGCAAGCAGTTTACCTTATCAGTTACCCTCAGTCGCTCCCCATGCGAGCCACCAAATGCTGCAGTCTGGCTGGGCACAATCAGGAGCCACTTTTCAAAAGAAAGCAACTTTATTTTTAGAACCACACACGCCAAGCAAAAGAGCCTCTCAGGAAAAACCCTCAGAGCCCCAACTGTCACCACCGGCTTCCCACAAGCCTTTCCCTCCCACACAAGCCTCTCTCCACTTCCCACAATCCTCCTGCTCTTGAGGCCGATTGGCTGGGTCACGTGTGGAGTCAAAAAAGTCCCCCAATGAGCAGCTCTGTGATCTGAAAAGGCAGGGAAGCAGCCCAATGAGCATCACCGCAGAGGAGCCAATCAGCTAGATGTTGCTGGGGCCGCTGTGAGCCAAATATCAGCTGGCAGTCTGAAAGGGTGGGGAAACAGCTCAATGAGCATCTCCAATGAGCATCACCGCAGAGGAGCCAATCAGCTAGATGTTGCTGGGGCCACTGTGAGCCAATCATCAGCCGGCAGCTGAAAGTTTGCAGGCAGCTGGAAGTTTGCTGGGCCCCTTAGGCTGCAGCTATGAACAGGAGTTGTATGCACCATTCACTGAAGGTAGTTTTCAGTACTAGGAAACAAATATGTATTTCAGGTGGATGAATATTTCTGACAATAATCTGGTGAAAAGTTGATTATAAATCCACATACTTGAACATGAATGAATTTAGGGAGTGCAAATAAGACATATATATTTCATATTTTGAAAAATCTGTAGAGTGTGTGTGTATACACACACACACACACACACACACAGATATTAAAATGTAGCAACATATATGCCAATCGAAATTCACCATGAAATACACATCATTCACAGATCCAAACATATTCAATTTACTTAACAGGGATTTATGTATAATGTTGTTCTACTAGGAGGCTCTCCCATAGTTTGAATTTCAGTTCCAACAGCGTTTACGAGGAGTGATCCCTTCTCAAAATTTGTATCTGCCAAGTCAGCCACCTCACAAGAATGTAGGTGTGATACCAGCTGGGAATCGATATGTGCATATTAAAATACATGTGCTGAATAGGCTACACACAAAGGGAGACAGGAATTCACATATTTGTTAACTTTAAAAACACATGGATATCTATTTCAATTAAAAATAGACTGGATTTATAACACCTAACCTTTATCATGCAAAAGGCAAGTTCAAGAATACACCATGCCTCTTCTGAACTGCTTGTATTTCAATTCTGATTTGGTTACTTTTCTGCATCATATTAGAATTAGTAGTCAGAGTGTAGTAGGGTATAAGTTAGTGTCAGGGATTCAGTATTTCAAATGGAAATTTGGAAAATGAATCCAATGTGTATGCAATATGTGTTACACAAATAACTTCCCACTCTAATTCAGAAAATGGCTTGACATAACCTTCGCCCAAAGAAAGACAAAATTAGAGGAGAAGAGTCAGAAAATCTGTAAATACATATATGGAATGGAAAATTCTCAGAAGTTTAAAACTTTTGAGGCTTTAGAGGAGCTTCCAAAACTTAGGCACAGGGTAAAACTCCACAAACATGGAACTCTACTGGCCTAAAGACTTCTGGAGATACTGACAATGAGGTTGGGCACTTGAAATATACGTTGTTGTCAGGAGCTTTAGCTTCCTTTTTAGTGAGAACATCAAAGCTGAGTCTGCATCTATGTGACCTGGAGGACATGGTTTCCTATTTTTCAATGAACATGAGGCAGCAGTGTTGAATTTTCTCTTTGTAGCTAAACTGTGACCACTTAGGGCTAAGTGTCTCCCCATGTGGACTTGAAAGCCATTTGGTCATCCTCCAGTGTTCGTGTTATTTCTTGCTCCTGCACTGGGTGTTTTGTATTTGCTTCAAGGCATATAAGGAGTTCAACTGAGACACAGTCCTGGAGGGTGTCCTGTAATATGTGGGGGGTCAAGGTCTGCAGGAGAATTCAACAACCAGTCTTCTATCCAACATTGCTTGCCCCCTTGATCATAGCAACCAGATTGTGAACATTGCCCTGAAAACTCTCTATGTAACAATATGCCTTTATATACAAGGGTGTGCTGGCTGCACCATGTCATTCACAAGCCATTTGGAGCCAGTGTAAGATCCACATGACCCCACCTCAGATGTTTTATCACACACCTGCACACCACTGCTCTAGGCCTACTACTCAGAAAGCTCCAACTTACTGACATCTCAGTTCTACACCATTTTCATGAAACACAGTCAATCAAGGCACTGTCTGGTACCCTCATGATCAGCAACAGGACATCCTAAGGTTCTCCAGTGCCACCTGGTCATGGAAATTTCAAAAATGAAGTTTTTGAAATTTCATAAATGAAGTTGAAGGCACTGTGGGTTTCAATTCATTCAGGAACCATTAATTGATGAGGAAGCTCATTTCAATGAAAACTCTGGAGAACTCTCAGAGACAAGGCTTCCCAAAGAGTAGGCAAAAGGTCACATTGTGGTCTACAATGTGAGGTCCATGTGTGTTTTTACTCTCAACTACGGCTGCCAATCTTTCAGAATAAAATCATGGCATATCTTGGATGAGATTCCCAGTGCTCTGTGGAAAGCCCCCCTGGGCGTAGATCTCAGTTTCCAAGGACGACTCTCATGGGTGGACTCCTAAAATCCAAACACAATACATGGCAATACTTCTCTGAGGTCAGTTACAGAACACAGTCTCTAAGGGGAATCACACCTGAGTTCAATCCTAGGTGGACCCAGTCATCTCTTCCAAACGCCAAACAAATGACCACAATTAAAACCAAAACACTCCCACATGGCCCTTATCTTCTTCCAATAGACACACATAATATCCATTGGCTGGGGGTTTTCATGAGTTGCGCTGTGCAAGACAGTGTCCAAAATAAACTTCCTTTCCCCTCATTTGCCTAAAGTCAGGGTGTCCTGGACACCCTTCCTGTTAACCATGAGTGATCAAATAGGACTGCTGTTAATACTGTTCCAATTCTCCAATTTGAGGCCTACTGGCTCTGGGGTTTAGATTCTTTATGTGAATTGGAGTTATGAGAAAACCCACGCATCTCTGGGCTAGCCTCTGCAGGGCTTTGAAGAACTCATTTGACCGAAAGATCCCGATTCACAATTGATAAAGGTCAGGATCCTTAGAGGAAGGCGAGAGACTTCATCCACAATGACTGCTCTTTTGGCCATTTTGGTTTTGGATACAGAAGAGATTTTTCTTTAGATCCCTCAGGTCCTGAAAATCTAACCACAGCATCACAGAGGGCAAAGAGGCTTATTCAGACCCATCCCATTTCAAAGCAATTAAGCAAAGAGCCACAGGTGATGCCCATTCATTACAATTTGAAAACTGTTTGCTTCAGCCTTCACCAAGGGGTGGCCTGAGGCAAAGACCTTCCTGACATTCAGGGCAACAGAACAATAGGTAAGCAAAAGGCCCAAAGCAGGGTTTCCCACTGAGACTCTTCTGGTCACGCTGGTATCTGAGTTTTCTGAGATGCTCGCCATTTCCTTCAGCTATCCAGTACATGGCCATGTCACAGAGTTTGGTGGTGGTACATATCTTGAACACAAAACCATTTGCCCATTCTGGACAGTGCCCACAATTCAGGAAGAAAACAGAAACTTAAGGAGATAGGAGGTGTTGCCAATCGAAAAGTCAAACCGCAGTCCATTCACAAATTGGGCAGAATGAATGCTGGGAAGCTTTCTACTAGACAGGACACATCCATTGATACATTCTCTTTTCTAATGTCGACAACCACGGACACAGTGGGATACACAGACCTAGAAACACTCGCCTTGTCAAATGACTTACTAGAAATAGTCCACTCCAAACCAAACAAACTGCTTTTCCTATCAATTCTCAGAACATGTGACAAAGCCACAAACACACAACCACACTCACAAAGGCAACTTCTTTACCCAAGAAGGTCTGTGAATATCCGGAGTGTCCTCTGACTGGTTGGCCATTATTTGTTACCCCAAAATGGCCTGTCCTGTCTCAGATCTGATCTCCTTGGCCAACACTGTGAAGTTGTCAGGAGCCAGAGGTGAGCCACTACCTGCTTTTTCATGAAAGACCCCTCTTCAGAGCTTTCCTGGCATTTGGCCATCCTCATATCAGTAGGTACCAAAAAAGACTTACTCTGTTCTTGGTAAATCCAAATAAGTTAGCCCACTGGGACTGTGACTGGGACTGTCTCTGGATGCCAGGCTTCTTGGATCCCAAGTTCAGAGAGCTCCATCACCAATAAATTAGTTAGTTCACTTCCTTCAGGAACTGAATTATGACACTACCTTGGCAACCACTTTGTTTTAACAGTAGCTTCGAAGGGTCTCATGTGATGGAGGCTGCCTCTACTTCCTGTGACAGTTTCACAAGTTAAAATGGTATATCAACCATAGGCACCTGGGAACAGCTCACCATACAAGCCTCGTTTGGTCCGTCTTCTCTACATAAAGAAGAAAGTGGCTGATTCAGACAAATCCCTTCATTCTGAGCAGGTTGTTTGCCATGGAAGATGACTTTTGCTCTCTCAGGTCCTAAATAGCTGCATACATCTTCTCCAGGGATCATTTCTGCATGGACCTTGAGGTTCTCTGCCGGTGGAAGATCCCCTCTATTTCTGTATTGTAAGACAAACTCTGTCCCTGCTCTTCTGTATAGTTAGATTGAGGGAAAAGTGTATGGTAAGGCTTAATAACAGGTTCGATTTGGCTTAGGAATCATTCTGATTGATGAATAATGGTATTGGGTACCTGTGATATTTACAAGAATATACAAGTGAAATATAAGTATGAAAACAGAAATCTAGGTAAGATATGAAGCCCAGAAGAGCATTAGGCCCTTGATTGGGATACTTAGCTTTGAATTTTGTTCTGCACACATGTGTCAGATAAATCGATATACCATGGCATAGGACCTTGTACCTTGGATGATTGAATGTTGAAGAGAACATCCAGTCAAACAGGGATAGTCGGTATTATTAGAAAGATAGTTGGTAGGTTTAGGAAGAAGGGTGAGTATAGGATTGGCAGCAAAAGTTCTTTAGCAATTGGGTTTCAGATAGAGAGTGAATGTAAAAGTTAGTATATGTGAAGAGTCAGTCACAATGATGAACTGGGGAAAATATATAGGAAAGCAGATATGAATACAGACATTATGAAATCAGGCAAAGTATAAAGTCAGTGATAGGATTAGGCATTTTTAACAGGGTTGTTGTTGAATATATAATCTAAGGAAGAAACAAATATGTACTCAACAATAGGATTGACATTTGAGAGCATTAGGCAACCTGCACATAGATGTTTTTAGTAATCCATGCTCACTTTCCATTTAGGCTTTCGTACAATCAAAGTGTGACCTTTGCTTTTTTGTCGAGAATATTACTGTGATAAAATGTATATGGACATCAGGTGACATGAGTATTTCTTCCACCATTTCTGTGAGCAATATTTTGAAGACGTATAAATAAGTGTTGGGTGTAAAATTAGGTGTACCTGGAGTCTTTGGATATAGAGATAATGCATGAATAGACTATCCTGAGAATAAATAATATAACTGGTTCCAACTTTAAATAATTTTTCGAATTGATATCTGAAAATATACAGAAAATCTTATATTGCTATACAATCATTCATTCCATCCTGTTACATTCTAATGGTAATATGAGTGTTATGATTTATCATGAAGAGTGTGTGAGTTTTGCTTCAAAAGTGATTGTGGAAGTCAAAAATAATGTGTATGGCAAGAAGTCTCATGAAAAGACCAGTCAAGAGACCTGGAGGAATAAATGTGTTCTGAAGAAGGAATTGATTAAACATGAAAAAAAATTCTTATAAATTTGTGAAACTCTGGATGAAATATATATTCTATGAGATATATATATTTGAATATATGTAGAATACATAGGTAAAATATATGTATGAAAACAGAAATCTAAGTAAGATTTGAAGCCCAGAAGGGCATTGGTCCCTTGATTGGGACTACTTAGCTTTGAATTACTTTCTGCAAAGTTGTCTCAGATAAATCCATATACAATGACATGGGACCTTGTACCTTGGATGATTGAATGTAGAAGCGAACATCCAGTCAAAAAGGGATAGTTGGTAGTGAAAGTTTAATAAAATAGGTACTTGTCACTTCCTGTGTTTCTGTACGCTTAATAAAACACTGTTGAAATCTTGAGAATTGTTTGCTAATCTTGTTCCCAGAATGTGCTGTCCCCATCTGCCAAACTGCAGATTGTACTCCCTCACCCGGTTAAGCGCTAACCGCCCACTGACCCTTACCCATCAATAAACTTCCCTCCCTGCCCTCTCCAAGAAAAGTATATAAGCTCTGCTGAAGCTGTTCTCAGGACTCTCTGCTCTATTCAAGTGAACTCTGAGCCCCAGCATGCTGGACCCCCAGTAAATCCTTTGCTGTTGCATGTTAAAGTCTCTTGGTTGTCCCTTCCTCTGACACTAGCCCGACCTTTACATATGGAGGTTCCACAGAGATCAAGCAGCGGTGGACGAGAGACCCCAATGGACCCCCCTCAGATAAGTAAGGCGCCTCTTTCTGGTTTCAGGTTTCATGTTAGGGTTTGGCAAAATGGCTGTCAATGAAGAGTGTGAGCTCTCTCTGATGGTGGCTGACAGTCGTGTTACAGAACCACAGGCCACGTCCCTGGAGGACGCCTGAGAGGACTCGGGAAATTGAGGAACAATAGTCTCCTTGACTCAGTGATATTTTGTTTCGGATTCAGTATTGCCAGTCCATCGGATTTTGCCGGCTACTCAGTCATGGTCTCAGTGTTGAACGTCCATTGCCTGTCTTTATTGTCTTGTCTTGCCTGTGTCATGTGTCTTGCTTTCACTGTTTGTGTATCTCTCATTATGGAACAGAGCACTTCAATGCCTCTGTCCCTGACCCTTGATCACTATACCAAAGTCGGTTTAAGGGCTCAGAATCTCTTTATTTCAGTAACGCCCCGGATGTGGCAGACTCTCTGTACCTCAGAATGGCCCACCTTTGGAGTCGGATGGCCCCTAGAAGGATCTTTCTACTTCCCACTAATTTATAATTCAGAGATATTGTCTTTCAGCCGTGGCCAGATAGTCATCTGGATCAACAGCCATATATTTTAATTCAGCAGGACCTCTGCAAATTTCCTCCTCAATGGGTCAAGCCTTTCCTTGCCCCTGCCCCCGTAATGACTCCTTCCCCCAGGAACTCACAAACACTCTGCTCCTCCTCCTCCTCCACACTCTGTTTTCCCTGTGTCACCAGATTTGAGTCTACTGGACTCTCCTCCCGCTCCTTATCCCCTTCCCTCATCCTCTAACCCCCAACACCCTCTAAGTGATACCCCTGCTGCTGACTCAGCCTCTCCTCCATTGAAGGAAGCTAAGCCGGCCCAGCGCCCTCCAGGTAATTCCCCTGCAGCACACACAGCACCTCCTCCCATGGAGGAAGCTGGCCCTGCTAAAGGAACTCGCTGGCGGTGAATGATTGAAAACCCTGGAACTCTTGGGATGCCTCCCCTTCGACCCTATGGACCAATGATTGACAATGGCCATTGGGGGAAAATTCAAGCCTACCAGTATTGGCCGTTCTTCTCTTCAGACCTATGTAACTTAAAAAATAGCAATCCCCCTTTTACCGAGGACCCCACCCGGCTCTCAGGTGTGGTTGAGTCATTGATGTTTTCACACCAGCCTACTTCGGATGACAGCCAACAACTGCTAGGGACTTTCTTCATGACAGAGGAAAAAAAGGGAATTCTCCAGGAAGCTAAAAAAAAATCCTTGGACCAGGTTTGCATCCGACACAACTTACCAACATAATCAAAGCCGGCTTTTCCTTGAACCAACCCAACTGGGACCCCAACACCTTTGAAGGTAGGGAGCATCTGTCCACTTATCGCCGGGCTCTAATAGTGGGTCTCCGAGCAGCCGCTAGTGACCAACTAATTTGGCCAAGGTAAGAGAGATTATCAGGGGCCTGATGAATCTCCCTCTATGTTTCTAGAGAGAATTATGGAGGCATATAGGAGCTATAATCCTTTTTATCGTCAGGCAGAGAATCAAAAGGCATCTGTCACGATGGCCTTTATTGGGCAAACTGCCCTGGATATTAAAACAAAGTTACAAAGCTTAGATTGATTACAAGATATGACTTTGAGAGATTTAGTCAGAGAAGCTGAGAAGGTATACTATAAGAGAGAAACTGAGGAAGAGAAGGGAGCAAATGGAGGATAAAAGAAACAAAAGGCAGAGTAAGGCGTTGACTAAGGTCCAGGTTACAACAACAAATAGGCCAAAAATTAAGAAACAGGGAGACAAGAAGGTATACATTGGCCCACGACAGAGGCCACCCTTGGCCTCAGATCAATGTGCCTACTCAAACAAAAAGGACACTGGGACAAAATTGATATAGAAAGCGACAGCCACGCCAGCCAGCCATTCTGACTCTGGAGGATGACTAAGAAAGTCGGGGCTCAGATCCCCTCCCCGAGCTCAGAGTAACTTTTGAAGTGGAGGGGACCCCAGTAAACTTTGAAGTGGATACAGGGGCAATATACTGAGCCCATAAGGCCACATTGGGCCCTCTATCAAATAAAAAAATCTCTATTTCAAGGGGCTAATGGCAGTAAATATCGGGCTTGGACAACTAAGAGGACCATGGACCTGGGAAAAGGAAAAATCCATCACTCCTTCTTAGTAGTCCCAGAATGCCTGGCCCCATTGATCGGCGGAGATCTGCTCACCAAGCTCTGGGCCAAAATAAATTTTAACCCTGAAGGCCCTTAAGTGGAATTTCTAAATCTTTCAGTAAAAACTCCAAGAGCCACGGCTCTAACTATGTCAGTAGAAAATGTACATCAACTCACTCACCTTGGTTCAAAGAAACTGCAGGCATTCCTGAAGGATCAAGAACAGAGTTTTCCACTAACAGACTCACAGTGAAGAAAATAACTGAATGGGTAACAAAAGCCTGTCGGGTTCATCAATTGGTAAATGCTTACCCTTCCAAGCTTCCTGTATGAAAGCACATATGAGGAACCAAACCAGGACAATACTGGGAAGTGGACATTACTGAAATAAAGCCAGCAAGGTATGGACTTAAATATCTCCTAGTCTTTGTAGATACATTTTCAGGATGCATTGAAGCCTTCCCCA
Organism: Callospermophilus lateralis; assembly: GCF_048772815.1. Taxonomy (NCBI): domain Eukaryota; kingdom Metazoa; phylum Chordata; class Mammalia; order Rodentia; family Sciuridae; genus Callospermophilus; species Callospermophilus lateralis. The sequence goes on from NW_027513674.1 coordinate 1,244,468, forward strand.
CAAAAAAAAAAAGAAAAAAAAAAGAAAAGAAATAGCGCAAATTTTGGTCAAGAATATCCTAGAAGATATTTTTCCAAGATACAGCCTGCCTAAGTTAATAGGGTCTGATAATGGACCGGCGTTCATGGCCCAGGTAAGTCAGGGGTTAGCCAGGACCCTGGGGATTAATTGGAAGTTACATTGTGCTTATAGACCCCAGAGTTTAGGACAGGTAGAAAGAATGAACCAAACCATTAAACAGACCTTAACAAAATTAAGCTTACAGACCGGAATAAAAGATTGTACTATGCTCCTGCCTTATGCACTGTTAAATGAAGAAAATACTCACTCTGATTTTAGTGTAACCTCACCCCCTATGAAATTCTCTATGGTGCCCCTCCTCCAGTAAGGGACCTAACACCAACTCTAAGACCTTACAATCCCTTCCACACCAGCTTGCTTGACAGACTTAAAGCACTTGAAAGAATTCAGTGACACCTGTGAAAACAGCTGGCCACTGCCTACCAAACTGGGGACGAGGGGACTCCACATCGATATCAAGTAAGAGACTTTGTCTTCGTAAGACGACATCAGGTGACATCGCTGGAACCCCGCTGGAAAGGACCATTCCAGGTGCTACTTATAACACCTACAGTGGTAAAGGTAGATGGAATCACTTCCTGGATGCATGCCTCTCATCTCAAACCTGCGCCCTGTCCAGACATTGACTGGAAACTGGAATTGGCTGGAAACTGGAAAAGACTGGTAACCCTTTCAAATTGCACATTCGCCGTGTGGATAAGGCTATAGACTCTCCCCTTGACCACCAGTATTTCTAACCCTCATCACCCCTTTCAGCAGCGATGGCTGATCACAAATCCTACTGGACAAGAAGTTTAATCAATCTTGCATACAGCCCCCTTAGGGACCTGGTGGCCATCTCTCCACCCAGACATTTGTCAGCTGGCTATATGTCTTTCCTATTCAGATATCCCTGAAGAAGAGGATCCCACTAAAATTCCATTAAATCCCTTCCGTATCATATGTAATGGAAACAAACATTATGGATGTAGGGACACGTGAGCCAGATGCAGGTCGGCTAGCCTAGATTACTATGTTTGCCCGGTGAACTATCAAAGCCACAAACAGCCATGGCTGTGTGTGGGAAAAGCCGACTTCTTCTGTAATCAAGGGGATGTGAGCATACAGGGGCTGCACGATGGAACCCAAACTCCTAATCAAATTCAGTACACAGCATTGGCCATATTACCAATAAGATAACCTAAATCGATGGCACCCAGAGGGGTCTCTAGATCCTCAAATTCTGTGGAACCTTTTTAACTTTGGGAAGGGCTCAAAGGCGTGAAAAGAGATTCCCCTATGTGGAGGCCTTTTCCGTCCTTCGCTCACATCCTGAACTATGCTTCTCCAATAGATCCTCACCCTCAGCCTTCTGCTCTAGTCTCTCTGCTGTCACTCCCACCTCAACAACCTGATTTCTCTCATCCCGTTACTAGATCAACAACCCAAACATCCGCCGGTTCTCAGACCATTGCCCCCTTGCTGAGGTAGCAGGTACTTAGTTACCACTCTACCCACTCACTCCTCTCTTCTCCTGTCAGCACCCATACGGGGTTTCACCAGGTCCTTTTACCAGCTAACCTAAAGCTCAAAATAGCTGAGAAGACCCCTATCCAAGATGTAATAAAAATGGTCTTTAAAGTTGCTTTGTCATCACTGAAAACAGGTTACTAAGAATTTAAAGTCCCTCACAGGCTTTTTGGATACACACTCCCATCTTCCCCTCTTTTCTACATGTTCTACTGCTCAAGTTTTTGTTGCTAGAAAATCCCAAACCCCTTTCCCATTATTCTTTTACATCTCTCTGTACTCATTCTCAGATCCTCGGAACTGCTCTAAGTCCCGCCTTCCCTCTCTTTCCCCTCTGTTCCACACCCACAGAAAAGTCTTAACTGATCTTCTCCAGATGTCTTCACCATGGCTGACTTTAGGACGTTCAGCAAAAGAGTCCCTATAAAAGAGTTCAGTGTAGACAAACTTCCTGTTTTCATGTGGCCCTGTTCTACTTGGCCACTGGCTAAAACAATCAGTACTTGTAAGCTAGACACCCCCTTACTAGTTTTTCACAAAATATGTGAACAAGGCCTCTGACTTTGAGCTGGGGCTTCAAAGAGATGGCTACATTTCTATGATAAAGAAGTTACCAACTGGCTCCATGGTAATAGCTGGCAAGCGGAAAAAAGAAAGGGATGAAATATCTCTCCACCTCCCAGGTGTCCTTGAAAAGTTAATTTGCTCAGAACAGAGGAAAAAAACATAAAAAAACTGCTTTTTGTGAATTTCTGCTGACTGCGAACTTCTGAGCACATTCCCTTACATGTTGGGTACAAAATTCTGAAACTTCCTAAACTTGGGGTTCATGGGATTAATTGATTACAACAGAAGCAATGCCCTCTGTATCCGTTTGCAAGCAAATAGGACTGTTTCCCTAGCTTTGGTGCTATCTTAGGTGCCTTGTCTTGACTGTTCCTACAACAGTATAATTCTATATACTTAAACATTTTTATGTTTTCATTAAATGGTCAACAGTGGTGATTAAATGTGTAATGGTGCAGAGGTTACCCAGAGTGCTCTATCATGATGCAGGTTCATTTGAAGATCAAACAGGGGGGCATACAACCCGGTTCCACAGGGAACATATATCCCTCACTTCAGCCATCCTATTAGGAATACGAGTTGCTGCAGGGGAGGTCACAGGAACCACTGCCTTGGTCCATGGTACACAGCAAAATACCCAATTAGAAGCAGCAATAGACCAAAACTTAAAGATATTAGAAACCTCCATCACAGCTTTGTGGGAATCTTTAACCTCTCTCTCTGATGTTGTTTCATACAACAATCGAGGGTTGGACCTCCTCTTCATGAGAGAATGGTGCCTTTGTGCTGCATTGAGGGAAGAATGTTATTTTTATGGCAACAATACTGGAGTTGTAAAAAATTTATGAGTAAAATAAAAGGATGCCTTGAAGAGTGTCAACGAAAGAGATAGGCCCAAAAAGGGTGGTTTGAGTCTTGGTTCACACAGTCCCCCTGGTTAACTATACGTTTATCAACCTTGGCCAGTCCAATAATAATACTCACATTCTTGTTAACTATAAAACCCTGTTTGCTCAACCATGTATTTTCATTTCTCCAAGCTCAAATTAGAGAAGTTAAACTTATGGTAATACCCCACTAGCAGACATAGAATGTGACACCACTCCAATGATCACTTTTATGATTAAAAGTAGCCAGAAGAAGACGTGGGGAATGAAAGGTTAATAAAATGGTACTTGTCACTTCCTCTTTTTCTGTATGCTTAACAAAACACTGTTGAAATCTTGAGAACTGTTTGCTAATCTTGTTCCCAGAATGTGCTGTCTCCAACTTCCAAAATATATAATGTACTCCCTCTCCCGGTTGCATGCAAACTGCCCACTCGCCCTGACCCATCAATAAACTTCCCTCCCTGCCCTCTACAAGGAAAACACATAAGCTCTGCTTAAGATGTCCTCAGGGCTCTCTGCTCGATTCAAGGGAGCTCTGAGCCCCAGCATGCTGGACCCCCAATAAACCCTTTGCTGTTCCATGAGACAGTCTCTTGGTGGTCTCTTCCTCCGACGCTCACCTGAACATTACTTGGATGATTGAATGTAGAAGAGAACATCCAGTCAAAAAGGGATAGTCGGTAGGATTAGGAAGATAGTCGGTATGTTTAGGAAGGAGAGTGAGTATACGATTTGGAACAAAAGTTCTTTAGCAATAGGGTTTTGGCTAGAGAGTGAATGTAAATGTGAGCACATATGAACCATCACAATGATGAACTGGGGAAAATATGTAGGAAAGCAGATATCAATAGAGACATTACGAAATCAGGCAAAGTATAAAGTGTGTGATAGAATTAGGCATTTTCAACAGGGTTGATGTTGGATATATTATCTTAGGAAGAAACAAATATATTGTCACAAATAGGATTGACTTTTGAGAGGATAGGCAACCTGGACATGGATGTTTTTAGTAATCCATGTTAACTTTACATTTAGGCTTTGGTAGAAACATAAGTGTGACCTTTTCTTTTTGTGTCCAGAATATTACTGGGTTAAATTGTATATGTAGATCAGGTGACATGAATATTTCTTCCACCATTTCTGGGAGCCATAATTTGAATACGTATAAATTAGTATTGAGTTTACAATGAGGTGTACCCTGTGTCTATGAATATAGAGACAATGCATGAATAGACTATACTGTGAATATATAATATAACTGGTTCCACTTTAAATAATGGTTTGATTTGATATCTGAAAATATATAAGAAATCTTATATTGATATACAATCATTCATTCCATCCAGTTATACATCTAATGGTAATATTAGGGTTATGGTTTATCATGAACGGTGTGTGAGTTTTGCTTCAAAAGGGATTATGGAAATCGAAAATAATGGGTTTGGTAAGAAGTCTCATGAAAAGACCAGTCAAGAAACATGGAGGAATACATGTGTTCTGAAACAGAAAATTATTGAAAGTGAAACACATACCCATAATTTTGCTAACTTGTGGATGAAATATATACTCTATTATGTGCATTACCTGAAGAAATAGTAATGTACCAGTGGCGAATAAGAATGAACATGAAAATACACATCATGTCCCATATGAATCTACTTGCATTAATGAGAAACTGGGTCAATTATTGTAGAAATATTAGGATATGTATGCACCATTCACTGAAGTTAGTTTTCATTACTAGGAAGCAAATATGTATTTCAGGTGGATGAATATTTCAGAGAATAACATTTTGAAATGTTGACTATAAATCCACATACATGAATATGAAAAAATTTAGGGAGTGTATAATAAGGCATATATATTTTATATTTTAAAAAAATCTGGAGTGTGTATATATACACACACAGAGAGAGAGAGACATTAAAAAGTAGCAATATATATGCCAATCGAAATTCACCGTGATATATATATCTTAGACAGATAGAAAAATATTCAATTTACTGAACATGGATTTATGTATAATATTGTTCAACTAGGAGGCTCACACATAGGATGAATTTTCAAATCCCATAGCGTTTAGGTGGAGTGATCACTTCTCATCATTTGTATCTGTCAAGTCAGACACCTCACAAGAACGTATGTGTGATACCAGGTAGTATTCTATATGTGCATATAAAAATAGATGTGCTCAATAGGTTACATAAAATGGGAGAGAGGAATTCACATATTTGTTAAATTTTAAAATACATGGAGAACTATTTCAATTTAAATCGACTAGATTTATAGCACCTACATTTTGTCATGCAAAAGCCATGTCCAACTATACACCATGCCTCCTCTGAACTGCTTGTATTTATATTCTGTTTGGGTTATTTTTCTCCATCTTATTAGGATTAGTAGTCAGAGACAAGTAGGGTATGGGTTAGTGTCACGGATTCAGTACTTCAAATGGAAAATAGGAAAATAAATCCAATGTGTATGCAAATATGTGCCACAAAAAATATTCCCACTCTCATCCAGAAAAATGCCTTGAAATTATCTTCGCCCCAGGTAAAACACAATTAGAAAAGAAGAGTTAGAAAATCTGTGAATACATATGTGGAATGGAAAATGCTCAGGAGTTCACAACCTTGGAGGTATTAGAGGAGTTTCCAAAAGTAAGGGACAGTGTAAACACTCCACAATCATGGAGCTATGCTGGCCTAAAGACTTCTTGAGAAACTGCCTCTGAGTTTGGGCATTTGAAATATATGTTGTTGTCAGGAGCTTTAGCTTCCTTTGAAGTGAGACCATCAAACCTGGGTCAGTATCTATGTGACCTGGAGGACATGGTTTCTTATTTTCCAATGAACATGAGGCAGCAGTGCTGAAGTCTCTTTGTAGGTAAACTGTGGTCTCTTCGGGCAAAGTGACACCCCGTGTGGACTTTGAAGCCATTTGGTCATCCTCCACTTTTCGTGGTGTTTTTTGCTGCTGCACTGGGAGTTTGGTATTTGATTCATGACATACAAGGAGTTCAACTGGGACACAGTGCATGAGGGAGTCTTGTAACGTGTGGTGGGTCAGGCTCTGCAGGAGAATGCACCAACTGGGCTTCTATCCCACATTGCTTGCCGCCTTGACCATAGCAACCTAATTCTGAACATTGCCCTGAAAACTCTGCATATAACAAGATGCCTTTTCATATAATGGTCTCCTGGCTGCATCAAGTCAGTCACAAGCCATTTGGACGCCAATGGCAGATCCACATGGCCACATCACAGATGTATTATCACACACCTGCCTACCACTGCTCTAGGCCCACTACTCAGCAGGCTCCAACTTACTGGCATCTCTGTTCTACACCATTTTCATGAAACCCAGTCAATCAAGGCACTGTCTGTTACACTCATGATCAGCAACAGGACATCCAATGGTTCTCCAGTGCCATCTGGTCATTGGGAATTTCAAAAATTTCATGGTATTTATCTTTCCATTTTTCAAGAATGAAGTTGGAGGCACTTTGGGGTTTCCATTCATCCAGGAACCATTACATGGGGAGGAAGCTCATTTCAATGAAAGCTCTGAGGAACTCTAACAGGCAAGGCTTCCCAAACACTGGCCAAAAGGTCACATGAAGCCAGGCCCATTGAGGTCTACAACGTGAGGTCCATGTGTCTTTTGACTCTAACTATGGCTGCCAAGTTTTTCAGAATAAAATCATGTGATATCCTTGCTGAGATTTTCAGCTCTCTGTGGAAAGCCATCCTGGGCCTAGATCTCAGGTTTCAAGGGCAACTCTCATGTGTGGCCTCCTACAATGCCAACACAATTAATGGCAATACTTCTCTGAGGTCAGTTCCAGAACTCAGTCTCCAAGGAGAATCACACCAGAGTTCAAGCCCATGCGGACCCTGTCATCTCTTCCAACCGCCACACAAATGACCACAATTAAAACCAAAACATTCCCACATGGCCCTCATCTTCATCCATATAGGCACTCATCATAAACTCTGGCTGGAGGTTTCCATGAGGGATGCAGCCCAAGACAGTGTCCAAAATATCCACCATTGCCCCTCATTTGTCTAAATTTAGGGTGGTCTGGAAACCCTTTCTGTGAACCAAGAGTGATCAAATAGGCGTGCCATTAATACTGCTCTGCTTCTCCAATTTGAGGCCTACTGACTGTCAGGTATAGATTGCTTATGTGATTTGGCATCATGAGAGAAACCAAGCACTTATGCAGGACTTTGAATAACTCATTTGACCTATAGGAATCCTATTCTCACTTGATGGACGTCAGGAACCTAACAGAGGAAGGCAAGAGACTTCATCCACAATGACTGATCCTTTTGCCATTTTGGTTTTGGATGCACACATGGGATCTTCTTTAGATTTATCAGGAGCTGAGAATCTTAGCCACAGCCTCAACCAGGGCCTAGTGTCTGATTAAGACACATCCCTTTCCAAAGAAATTAAGCAATGAGCCACAGGTGATGCCCATTCATTTCCATTTGAAAACTGTTTCTTCAGGCTTCAAAAAGGGGTGGCCTGAAACAAAGACCTTCCTGACATTCAAGGCAACAGAACCATAGGTAAGCAAATGGCCCAAAGCAGGGTTTCTCCAATGAGACTTTACTGGTCACACTAATATCTGAGATGTTCCCATTCCCTTCAGCTATCAAGAACATGGCCATGTCACAGAGCATGGAGGTTGTACATATCTTGGACAATAAATCATGAGCTCATTCTGGAGAGTGGCCAGAATTCAGGAAGAAAACCGGAACTTAGGAAGTTAGTAGTTGTTTCCTATCCATAAGACAAGCCACAGTCTATTCATCACTTATGAACGATGAATGCTGGGAAGCTTTCTACTAGACAGGACACCTCCATTGATGCATTCTCTTTTCTAATGTCTAAAACCACGGACACAGTGGATACACAGACATAGAAACACTCGCCTTGTCAAAAGAGTTACTATCAACAGTAGACTCCAAAGCAAACGAACCACCTTTTTTACCTATTCGCAGAATATGAGACAAAACCACAAACTCACACCCACACACATAAAGTCACCTCATTCCCAAAAGTGGATCTGTGACTATCTGGAGTGTCCTCTGACTGGTGGGCCATACTATGTTCCTCTCGAAATGGCCTTTCCTCTCTCAGATTTTGTCTCCTTGGCCAACTCTGTGATGCTTTGAGGAGCCTGCAGTTAGCCACTACCTGCTATCTCAGGAAAGGCCTCTCTTCAGAGCTCAATTGGCATTTGGCCATCCTCAAATCAGTAGGTACCAAGAAGGTCTGAATCTGTACTTGGTAAATACAAACAAGTGAGCCCACTGGGACTGGGACTGGGACTGGCTCTCGGTGCCTGGCTTCTTGCATCACAATTTCAGAGAGTTCCATCACCAAGGAAGTTAGCTAGGACACTTCCTTCAGGAACTGAATGAGGTCACTGCCTTGGCAACAACTTTGTCCTAACCGTTGCTTCCAAGGGTTCCATGAGATGGAGGCTGCTCCTACTTTGTGTGACAATTTGACTTGTTACAATGGTATATCAAAATAGGCACCTGGGAACAGCTCTCCACGCAGGCCTGCTTAGGTCCATCTTCTCTACATTAAGAAGAGAAAGGCTGATGCATACACATCCCTTCGTCCTGTTCAGGTTGTTTGCCATGAAGATGGATTTTGCTCTCTCAGATCCTTCATAGCTGCCTACATCTTCTCCAGGGATCATTTCTGCATCGAACTTTGAGGTTCTCAGCAGTTGGAAGATACCCTACATTCCTGTATTGTAAGGCGAACTCTGTCCCTGCTCTTTTGTAATTTTAGATTGAAGCAACAGTGTATGGTTAGGGTTAATAACAGGTTCGATTTGGGCAAGGAATCATTATGCGGGATGAATAATGGTATTGGGAACCTGCAATATTTATAGGAATATAGAGATGAAATATAAGTATGAAAACAGAAATCTAGGTAAGATTTGAAGCTCAGAAATGCATTGGGCAACTGATTGTGATACGTAGCTTTGAATTACGTTCTAGATACATGTTTCAGAAAAATCGATATACAATGGCATAGGATCTTGTACCTTGGATGATTGAATGTAGTAGAGAACATCTACTCAAAAAGGGATAGTCGATAGGATCAGGAACATAGTCAGTATGTTTCGGAAGAAGAGTGAGTATAGGATTTGGACCAAAGTTCATAAGCAATAGGGTTTCGGTTAGAGAGTGAATGTCAATGTCAGCACATGTGAAGGGTCAGTCACAATGTTGAACTGGAGAAAATATGTAGGAAAGTAGATATCAATAGAGACATTAGGAAATCAGGCAAAGTACAAAGTGAGTGAAAAAATTAGACATTTTCAATGGTATTGAGGTTGAATATATAATCTTAGGAAGAAACAAATATGTAGTCACCAACAGGATGATCATTTGAGAGCATTAGGCAACCTGGACATGGATGTTTTTAGTAATCCATGTTCAGTTTCCGTTTAGGCTTTGTTACAGTCATACGTGTGACTTTTGCATTTTGTGTCCAGAATACTACTGTGATAACATACATATGTAGATCAGGTGACATGAGTATTTCTTCCACCATTTCTGGGAGCAATATTTTGAAGATGTATAAATTAGTATTGGGGGTACAAAGAGGTGTAACCTGTGTCTATGAATATAGAGATAATGCATGAATAGACCATACTGTGAATAGATAATATAACTGGTTCCACTTTACAAAATGTATTGAATTGATATCTGAAAATACATAAGAAATCTTATATTAATATAAAATCATTCATTCCAACCAGTTATACATCTAATAGTGATATTATAGTTATGATTTATCATGCAGTGTGTGTCCGTTTTGCTTCAAAAGTGATAAAGGAATTCGAAAATAATGTGTTTGGAAAGAAATCTCATGAAAAGATCAGTCAAGAAACATGGAGGAATCCATGTGTTCTAAAGCAGGAAGTGATTGAAAGTGAAACAAATGCCTATAAATTTGCTAACCTGTGGAGGAAATATATATCCTATGATGTGCATAAACTGAAGAAATTGTAATGTCCCAGTGTTGAATAAAAATGAACATCGATAAACACATCATGTCCCATAGGCATCTACTTGCATTGATGATAAACTGTGTCAGTTACTATAGAAATATTAGGATTTGTATGCACCATTCACTGAAGTTAGTTTTCAGTACTAGGAAACAAATATGTATTTCAGGTGGATGAAATTTTTTGAGAATAATCTTGTGAAAAGTTGATTATAAATCCACATTCATGAACATGAATAAAATTAGGGAGTGTATATAAGACACATATATTTCATATTTTGAAAAATAGAAGGAGAGAGTGTATATATATATATATATATATATATATATATATATATATATATATACACACACACAGACACACACACATACACACCCAGAGACATTAAAAATAGCAATATATGCCAATCAAAATTCACCATGAAATATATATCATCCACAGATCCAAAAATATTCATTGTACTGAACATGGATTTGTGTATAATTTTGTTCAACTAGGAAGCTCACCCATAGGTTGAATTTTCAGTTCCAACGACATTTAGAAGGAGTGATCTTTTCTCTCAATTTGTATCTGCCAAGTTAGCCACCTCACAAGAATGTACGTGTAGTACCAGGTAGGATTCTCTATGTGTATATAAAAATATATTTGCTGAGTAGGCTACAGAGAAAGAGAGACAAGAATTCACATATTTGTTATCTTTAAAACCACATGGACAACTATTGCAACAAAAAATTGTCTAGATTTATAACCCCTAACCTTTAAAATGCAAAAGGCAAGTCCAACTATACACCATGCCTCCTCTGAACTGCTTGTATTTCTATTATGTTTGGGTTATTTTTCTGCCTCATATTAGGATTAGTAGTCAGAGACTAGTAGGGTGTGGTTTAGTGTCAGAGATAAAGTATTTGAAATGGAAAATTGGAAAATGAATCCAATATGTATGCAAATATGTCCTACACAAAAGTCTTCCCACTCTCATCCAGATAAATCCTTTGACATTACCTTCACCCCATGTAAGATGCAATTCGAAGAGAAGAGTTAGAAAATCTGTGAATACATATCTGGAATGGAAAATGCACACGAGTTCACAACCTTGGAGGTGGTAGAGGAGTTTCCAAAAGTAATTGACTGTGTAAACACTCCACAAACATGGAACTCTTCTGGCCAATAGCCTTCTTGTAAACCTGCCTCTGAGTTTGGACACTTGAAATATATCTTGTTGTCTGGAGCTTTAGCTTCATTTCTGGTGAGACCATCAAACCTGGATCTGCATCTATGTGACCTGGAGGACATCGTTTCTTATTTTCCATTGAACATGTGGTACCAGTGTTGATTTCTCTCTTTGTTGGTAAACTGTGGCCACTGGAAGCTTATTGTCTCCCTGAGTGGACTGTGAAGCCATTTGGTCATCCTGCCCTTTTTGTGGTGTTTCTTTCTTTTTTTTTTAATTTTATTTTTTTATTGGTTGTTCAAAACCCTACAAAGCTCTTGACATATCATATTTCATACATTAGCATACATTAGCTTCAAGTGAGTTATGAACTCCCTTTTTTGCCCCAAGTACAGATTGCAGAATCACATGGGTTACACATCCACATTTTTACATAATACCATAATAGTAACTGTTGTATTCTGCTACCTTTCCTATCCTCTACTATCCCCCCTCCCCTCCCCTCCCATCTTCTCTCTACCCCTTCTACTGTAATTCATTTCTCACCTTGTTTATTTTCCCATTCCACTTACAACCTCTTATATGTAATTTAGTATAACAATGAGGGTCTCCCTCCGTTTCTATGCAATTCCCCTTTTCTCTCCCTTTCCCTCCCACCTCATGTCTCTGTTTAATGTTAATCTTTTCTTCCTGCTCTTCCTCCCTGCTTTATTCTTAGTTGCTCTCATTATATCAAAGATGACATTTGGTATTTGTTTTTTAGGGATTGGCTAGCTTCACTAAGCATAATCTGCTCTAGTGCCATCCATTTCCCTGCAAATTCCAAGATTTTGTCATTTTTTAGTGCTGCGTAATACTCCATGGTGTATAGATGCCACATTTTTTTAATCCATTCATTCATTGAAGGGCATCTGGGTTGGTTCCACAATCTAGCTATTGTAAATTGTGCTGCTATGAACATCGATGTGGCAGTATCCCTGTAATACGCTCTTTTTAGGTCTTCAGGGAATAGTCCGAGAAGGGCAATAGCTGGGTCAAATGGTGGTTCCATTCCCAGCTTTCCCAGGAATCCCCATACTGCTTTCCAAATTGGCCGCACCAATTTGCAGCCCCACCAGCAATGTACAAGAGAACCCTTTTCTCACTCCAGTAAGATTGGCAGCCATTATGAAATCAAACAACAACAAGTGCTGGCGAGGTTGTGGTGTTTCTTGATGCTGCAATGGGAGGTTGGTATTTGCTTCATGAAATACAAGGAGTTCAACTAGGATATAGGGCTGGAGGGAGTTCTGTCACGTGTGTTGGGTCAGGGTGTGCAGGAGAATTCACCAACCAGGGTTCTATCCCACATAACTTGCCCCCTTGACCATAGCAACTTGATTGTGAACATTGCCCTGAAACCTCTCCATATAACAAGATGCCTTTTCATATAATGGTCTGCTGGCTGTACCAAGTCAGTCACAAGCTATTTGGAAGCCAATGGCAGATCCACATGGCGACACCACAGTTGTATTATCACACACCTGCCCACCACTGCTCTAGGCCCACTACTCAGCAGGCTCCAACTTACTGGCATCTCTGTTCTGCACCATTTTCATGAAACCCAGTCAATCAAGGCACTGTCTGTAACACAACAATCAAGCCACTGTCTGCAACAGAACATCCAATGGTTCTCCAGTGCCACTTGGTCATTGGGAATTTCAAAAATATCATGGTATTTATCTATCCATTTTTCAAGAATGAAGTTGGAGGCACTTTGGGGTTTCCATTCTTCAAGGAACCATTACATGGGGAGGAAGCTCATTTCAATGAAAGCTCTGAGGAACTCTAACAGGCAAGGCTTCCCAAACACTGGCCAAAAGGTCACATGAAGCAAGGCCTATGGAGGTCTACAACGGGAGGTCCATGTGTCTTTTGACTCTTAACTATGGCTGTCAAGTTTTTCAGAATAAAATTATGCGATATCCTTGCTGAGATTTTCAGTTCTCTGAGGAAAGCCATCCTGGGCCTAGATCTCAGGTTTCAAAGGCAACTCTCATGTGTGGCCTCCTACAATGCCAACACAATTAATGGCAATACTTCTCTGAGGTCAGTTCCAGAACTCAGTCTCTAAGAGGAATCACACCTGAGTTCAAGACCATGTGGACCCTGTCATCTCTTCCAACCGCCACACAAATGACCACAATTAAAACCAAAACATTCCCACATGGCCCTCATCTTCAGCCGTATAGACACTCATCATAAACTCTAGCTGGAGGTTTCCATGAGGGGCGCAGCCAAAGACAATGTCCAAAATATGCACCCTTGCCCCCCATTTGTCTAAATTCAGTGTGGCCTGGACACCCTTCCTTTGAACCAGGAGTGATCAAATAGGCCTGCTGTTAATGCTGCTCTGCTTCTCCAATTTGAGGCCTACTGACAGTCAGGTATAGATTCATTATGTGATTTGGCATCATGAGAGAACCCAAGTACTTCTGCAGGATTTGAATAACTCATTTGACCCATAGGAATCCTATTCTCACTTGATGGAGTTCCGGAACCTATCAGAGGAAGGCAAGAGACTTCATCTACAATGACTGATCTTTTTGCCATTTTGGTTTTGGATGCACACATGGGATCTTCTTTACATCTATCAGGAGCTGAGAATCTTAGCCACAGCCTCAAACAGGGCCTAGTGTCTGATTAAGACACCATCCTTTTCAAAGCAATTAAGCAAAGAGGCACAGGAGATGCCCATTCATTTTCATTTGAAAACTGTTTCTTCAGGCTTCACAAAAGGGTGGCCTGAGGCAAAGACCTTCCTGACATTCAAGGCAATAGTACCATAGTTAAGCAAATGGACCAAAGCAGGGTTTCTCCACTGAGACTTTACTGTTCACACTGATGTCTGAGTTTTCTGAGATGTTCCCATTCCCTTCAGCTATCAAGAACATGGACATGTCACAGAGCTTGGAGGTGGTACATATCTTGCACAATAAATCATGAGCCTATTCTGGAGAGTGGCCAGAATTCAGGAAGAAAACAGGAACTTAGGATGTTAGTAGGTGTTTAAGATCCATAAGGCAAACCACAGTCCATTCATCAATTGAGCAGGATGAATTCTGGGAAGCTTTCTACTAGACAGGACACCTCCATTGATGCATTCTCTTTTCTAATGTCTAAAACCACGGACACAGTGGATACACAGACATAGAAAGTCGCCTTGTCAAAAGACTAACTAGAAACAGTCGACTCCAAACCAAACCAACCACCTTTCCTACCTATTCTCAGAACATGAGACAAAACCGCAAACTCACACCCACACACAAAGGCACCTCCTTCCCAAAAGTAGGTCTGTAACTATCCGGAATGTCTTCTGACTGGTGGGCCATACTATGTTCCCCACAAAATGGCCTCTCCTGTCTCAGATCTTGTCTCCTTGGCCAACTCTATGATGCTTTGAGGAGCCAACCGTTAGCCACTACCTGCTATCTCAGGAAAAGCTTCTCTTCAGAGCTCTACTGACATTTGGCCATCCTCACATCAGTAGGTACCAAGAAGGTCTGATCTGTACTTGGTAAATCCAAACAAGTGAGCCCACTGGGACAGGGACTGGGACTGGCTCTCGGTGCCTGGCTTCTTGCATCAAAATTTCCGAATGTTCCATCACCAAGGAAGTTAGGTAGGACACTTCCTTCAGGAACTGAAAGAGGTCACTGCCTTGGCAACAACTTTGCCCTAACCGTTGCTTCCAAGGGTTCCGTTAGATAGAGGCTGCCCCTACTTCCTTTGAAAATTTGACTACTTTCAATTGTATATCAAAATAGGCACCTGGGAACAGCTCTCCATGCAGGTCTGGTTAGGTCATTCTTCTCTACATTAAAAAGAGAGAGGCTGATGCATACACATCCCTTTTTCCTGTCTAGATTGTTTGCCATTGAAGATGGCTTTTGCTCTCACAGGTCCTTCATAGCTGCTGACATCTTCTCCAGGGATTATTTCTGCATCGAACTTTGAGGTTCTCAGCAGTTGGAAGATACCCTACATTCCTGTATTGTAAGGCGAACTCTGTCCCTGCTCTTCTGTAATTTTAGATTGAAGCAACAGTGTATGGTTAGGGTTAATAACAGGTTTGATTTGGGTAAGGAATCATTATGCGGGATGAATAATGGTATTGGGAACCTGCAATATTTATAGGAATATAGAGATAAAATATAAGTATGAAAACAGAAATCTAGGTAAGATTTGAAGCTCAGAAATGCATTGGGCAACTGATTGCGATACGTAGCTTTGAATTACGTTCTAGATACATGTTTCAGAAAAATCGACATACAATGGCATAGGATCTTGTACCTTGGATGATTGAATGTAGTAGAGAACATCTACTCAAAAAGGGATAGTCGATAGGATCAGGAAGATAGTATGTTTCGGAAGAAGAGCGAGTATAGGATTTGGACCAAAGATCTTTAGCAATAGTGTTTCCGTTACAGAGTGAATGTCAATGTCAGCACATGTGAAGTGTCAGTCACAATGTTGAACTGCGGAAAATATTTAGGAAAGTAGATATCAATAGAGACATTAGGAAATCAGGCAAAAGTATCAAGTGAGTGAAAAAATTAAACATTTTCAACAGTTTTGAGGTTGAATATATAATCTTAGGAAGAAACAAATATGTAGCCAGCAATAGTATTGACATTTGAGAGCATTAGGCAACCTGGTCAGGGATGTTTTTAGTAATCCATGTTCAGTTTACCTTTAGGCTTTGGTACAATCATACGTGTAGCTTTTGCATTTTGTGTCCAGAATATTACAGTGATAACATGCATATGTAGATCAGGTGACATGAGTATTTCTTCCACCATTTCTGGGAGCAAAATTTCAAATATGTATAGATTAGTATTGGGGGTACAACCAGGTGTACCCTGTGTCTATGAATATAGAGATAATGCATGAATAGACCATACTGTGAATAAATAATATAACTTGTTACACTTTAAACAATGTATTGAATTGATATCAGAAAATATATAAAAAATCTTTTATTGATATATAATCATTCATTCCAACCAGTAATACATCTAATGGTGATATTACAGTGATGGTTTATCATGAAGTGTGTGTCCGTTTTGCTTCTAAAGTGATAAAGGAAATCGAAAATAATGTGTTTGGATAGAAGTCTCATGAACAGACCAGTCAAGAAACATGGAGGAATACATGTGTTCTGAAGCAGGAAGTGATTGAAAGTGAAACAAATGCCTATATATTTGCTAACCTGTGGAGGAAATATATATCCTACGATGTGCATAAAATGAAGAAATTTTAATGTCCCATTGTTGAATAAAAATGAACATCAATATACACATCATGTCCTATAGGAATCTACTTGCTTTGATGATAAACTGTGTCAGTTACTGTAAAAATATTAGGGTTTGTAAGCACGAATCACTGAAGTTAGTTCTCAGGACCAGGAAACAAATATGTATTTCAGGTGGTTGAATGTTTCTGAGAATAATCTTATGAAAAGTTGATTTTATATCCACATACATGAATATGAATGAATTTAGATAGTGTTTAATAAGACACATGTTTTTCATATTTTGAAAAATCTAGAGAGTATATATATATATATATATATATATATATATATATATATATACACATATAAAACTCATGGAGAAATATTACAATGAAAATTTGACAAGATTTATAACACATACCCTTGATAAAGCAGAAGGCAATTCCAAGTATATACCCTGCCTCCTATTAAAGGCCTGTATTTCTATTCTGTTAGTTTTCTTTTTATCCATCATATTAGCATTAGTAGTCAGAGTCTATTAGGGTATGTGTTAGTGTCGGGGATCAGTATTTCAAATGAAAATAGGAAAATAAATCTAATGTGTATGAAAATATGTGCTACACAAAAATCTTGCCACTCTCATCCAGAACAATTCCTTTACATTAACTTCACTCCAAGTAAGACACAATTAGTGGAGAGGAGTTCAAAAACCTGTGATTACATATGTGGAACTGAAAATGTTCAGGAGTTCACAACATTGGATGTGGTAGAGCAGTTTCCAAAAGTAAGGGAGAGGTTAAACACTCCACAAACTTGGAGCTCTGCTGGCCTTAAGACTTCTTGAGAAAATGCCTCTCAGGTTGGGAACATGAAATATATGAAGTTGTCAGGAGATTTAGCTTCCTCATTGTGACACCATCAAATGTGGGTCTGCATCTATGTGACCTGGAGGAAATGGTTCCTTATTTTCTAATGAACATGAGGCAGCAGTTCTGAATTCTTTCTTGGTAAACTGTGGCCACTGGGAGTTAAGTGTCTCCCCGTGTGGTCTGTGAAGCCATTTGGTCATCCTCCATTTTTGTGGTGTTTCTTACTGCTGCACTGGGAGTTTGGAATTGGCTTAATGAAATACAAGGAGTTCAACTGGGACACAATTCTGGAGGGAGCTCTGACACGTGTGATTGGTCAGGGTCTTCAGGAGAATGTTCGAAACATGGGTCTATCCCACATAGCTTTCCCCTTGACTATAGCAACCAGATTCTGAACATTGCCCTGAAAGCTCTCAATAAAACAAGATGCCTTTACATGTAAGGGTCTGCTGCCTGCACCATATCAATCACAAGTATTTTGGAAGCCAAAGCCAGATCCACGTGGTCCCACCACAGATATTTATTCACAAACGTATAGTCCACTGCTCTAGCCCCAATAATCAGCAGGCTCCAACTTACTGACATCTCGGTTCTATACCATTTTCATGACAACCAGTCAATCAAGGAACTGTCTGGTACACACATGATCAGCAACAGGACATCCAAAGTTTCTCCAGTGCCACCTGGTCATGGAAATTTCAAAAATTTCATGGTATTTATATAGCCATTTTTCAAGGATGATGTTGGAGGCACTGTGGGTTTCAGTTCATTCAGGAACCATTAAATGGTGAGTAAGCTCATTTCAATGAAAGCTCTGAAGAACTCTCACAGGCAAGGCTTCCCAATGAGTGCCCAAAAGTTCACATGAAGCCAGGCTCATTGAGGTCTACAATATGAGGTACATGTGTGTTTTGAGTCTCAACTATGACTTCCAAGTCTTTCAGTAAAGAAATCATGTGTTACCCTGGCTGAGATTCCCAGTGCTCGGTGGAAAGCCACCCTGGGCCTAGATCTCAGTTTCCAAGGGCTAATCTCATGTGTGGCCTCCTATAATCCCAAAACAATTCATGGCAATACTTCTCTCAAGTCAGTTCCAGAACTCAGTCTCTAAGGAGTATCAGAGCAGAGTTCAAGCCCTGGTGGACCAAGTCATCTCTTCCAACCGCCACACAAATGACCACAATTAAAACCAAAACACTCCTACATGACCCTCATCTTCTTCCATAAAGACACTCATCATAACATATGGCTGGAGGTTTCCATGAGGGGCACAGCCCAAGACAGTGTCCAAAATAAGCTCCCTTGCCCCTCATTTGCCTAAAGTCAGGGTGGCTTGGACACCCTTCTTGTGAACCAGGAGTGATCTTTAAGGGTAAAAGAAATTGAAATTAAAGTGTAAAAGTTAAAGTGTAAAAGACCGGGTTTGTAAAGTTTCTAAGATTCAAGGCCTGATTTAAAATGTAAAGGACCAGGTATTGTTAAGTTCCTATGCTACATGAAAAATCTGAAATTCCTGTTACTTGTAGGACAATTTCTGGACTGCCCAGTAAATATTCCCCCTGATCGCCTGGTTGTTTAATAACCTAGGACCCTGTGTGGCTTGGCACATATGCATCGCAGGGCCTAATCTAATCAATTTGAATCTGTACCCCGCTGTAGAACTGACCTATCCCTCCTGCCTGACATGTTCCCACCAATGAATGAACTAATCATGTTTAGGATTTGTTGTTTGATTTTCCCGCAGTGTATGATGATTTGTTAAAAGATACTGTGATATATGTAAAGTCTCGCCCTCCCCAAAAAGTGTACTTAAGCACTGCTCAACCTCAGCTCGGAGATCTGGGCTGCTCTCCCTTCTTAAGTGACCACGGAGCCCTAGCATACTGGATTGGATCCTCAATAAATGTCTTTTGCTGTTGCATGAGCCGTGGTCTCATACATGAACATGAATGAATTTAAGGAGTGTATAATAAGACACATATATTTCATATTTTGAATAATCTATAGAGCGCAGATTTTTCACAAAACACATACAGAGATATTAAAAAGTAGCAATATATATGCCAATCAAAATTCATCATGAAATACATATCATACACAGATTCAAAAATATTTATTTTACTTAACATGGATTTATGTGTAATGTTGTTCAACTAGGAAGCTCACGCATAGGTTGCATTTTCAGTTCCTACAGCGTTTAGGAGGAGTGATCTCTTCTCACAATTTGTATCTGCCAAGTAGGCCACCTCACAATAATGTACGTGTGGTACCAGGTAGGATTCTATTTGTGCATATAAAAATACATGTGCTGAATAGGCAACAGAGAAAGGGAGACAGGAATTCACATATTTGATACCTTTCAAAACACATGGAGAACTATATCAATTAAAAATTAACCAGATTTTTAACAACTACCCTTTATCATGCAAAAGGCAAGTCCAACTATACACCATGCCTCTTCTGAACTGCTTGTATTTCTATTCTGTTTGGGTTATTTTTCTCCATCATATTAGCATTAGTAGTCAGAGTCTAGTAGGGTATGCATTAGTGTCATGGATTCAGTAATTCAAATGGAAATAAAGGAAAATGAATCCATTGTGTATGCAAATATGCGCTACAAAAAAACTTTCCACTCTCATTCAGAGCAATGCCTTGACATTACCTTCACCCAAGTAAGACACAATTAGAGGACAAGAGTTAGAAAATCTGTGAATACATATCTGGAATGGAAAATGCTCAGGAGTTCACAAGCTTGGGCATTTTAGAGGAGTTTTCAAACTTAAGGGACAGGATAAACAGTCCAAATTCATGGAACTCTGCTGGCCTAAAGACTTCTTGAGAAACTGCCTCTGAGGTTGGGCACTTGAAATATATGTTGTTGTCAGGAGCTTTAGCTTCCTTTGTAGTGATACCATCAAAGATGGGTCTTCATTTATCTGACCTGGAGGACACGGTTTCTTATTTTCCAAAAGAACATGAGGCAGCAGTGCTCAATTCTTCCTTTGAAGGTAAACTGTGGCCACGGAGGGGTAAGTGTCTCCCCGTCTTGACTGTGAAGCCAATTGGCCATCCTACAATTTTCGTGGTGTTTCTTGCTGCTGCACTGGGCTTTTGGTTTTTCCTTCATGAAATACAAGGAGTTCAACTGGGACACAGTGCTGGAGCGAGTTCTGTCACGTGTGGAGGGTCAGGGTCTACAGGAGAATTCACCAACCAGACTTCTATCCCACATAACTTGCAACATTATCCATAGCAAACTGATTCTGAACATTGTCCTGAAACCTTTACATATAACAAGATGCCTTTACAGATAAGGGTCGGCTAGCTGCACCATGTAAGCCACAAGCCATTTGGAAGTCAATGGCAGACCCAAATGGCCCCACCACAGATGTTTTATCATACACCTGCACACCACAGCTCTGGGCCCACATCTCAGCACTCTCCAACTTACTGGCATCTCTGTTCTGCACAATTTTCATGAAATCGAGTCAGTCAAGGCACTGTCTGGTACACTCATGATCAGCAACAAGACATCCAAAGGTTCTCCAGTGCCACCTGGTCAGGGGAATTTCATGGTATTTATAGAGCCATTTTTCAAGGATGAACTTGGAGGCACTGTGGGTTTCAATTCATTCAGGAACCATTAAATGTTGAGGAAAATCATTTCAATGAAAGCTCTAGAGAACTCTCACAGGTAAGGCTTCCCAAAGAGTGGCCAAAATACACATATATTTCATATTTTGAAAAATCTTGACAGTATATATATATATATATATATATATATATATATATATATATATACACAAACACACACAGACATTAAAAACTAGCAATATATATGCCAATCGAAATTCATCATGAAATATATATCATCCACGTATCCAAAAATATTCATTTTAATGAACATGGATTTATGTATAATGTTGTTCAACTAGGAAGCTCACCCATAGGTTGAGTTTTCAGTTCCAACAGCGTTTAGGACGAGTGAACTTTTCTCACAATTTGTATCTGCCAAGTCAGCCACCTCACAAGAATATATATGTGATACAAGGTACAATTCTATATGTGCATATAAAAATACATGTGCTGAATAGGATACAAAGAAATGTGGGAGACAGGAATTCACATATTTGATAAGTTTAAAAATACATGGACAACTCTTTCAACAAAAAATTGACTAGATTTAAAACTCCTTCCCTATATAATGGAAAAGTTAATTCAATGGTACACCATGCCTCCTCTGATATGTTTGTATTTCTGCTCTGTTTGGGTTATTTTTCTCCATAACGTTAGGATTAGTTGTCAGAGTCTTGTAGGGTATGGGTTAGTTTCAGGGATTCAGTATTTCGAAAGGAAAATTGGAAAATGAATCCAATGTGTATGCAAATATGTGCTACACAAAATCTTCCGACTCTCATCCACAACAATGCCTTGACCTTAACTTCGTCCCAAGTAACACATGTAGAGGAGATGAGTAAGAAAATCTGTGAATACATATCTGGAATTTAATATGCTCAGGAGTTCACAAACTTGCAGGTAGAAGGCGAGATTCCAAAAGTAAGGGACAATGTAAACACTAAAAAAACATGGAGCTCTGCTAGCCTAAAGGCTTCTGGAAAAACTGGCTCTGATGTTGGGCTCTTGAAATATATGTTGTTGTCAGGAGCTTTAGCTTTTTTTGTAGTGAGACCATAAAAGCTGGGTCTGCATCTATGTGACCTGGAGGAGATGCTTTCTTATTTACCAATGATCATGAGGCAGCATTGCTGAATTCTCTCTTTCGGGGTCAACTGTGGCCACTTGGGGCTAAGTGTCTCCTCATGTGGACTGTGAAACCATTTGATCATCCTCCAATTTTTGTGATATTTTTTGCTGCTACACTGGGAGTTCAGTATTTGCTTCACGAAATACAAGGAGTTCACCTGGGACACAGTGCTGGAGGGAGTTCTGTCACGTGTGGTGGGACAGGGTCTGCAGGAGAATGCACAAACCAGGCTTCTGTCCAACATAGCTTGACCCCTTGACCATAGGAACCTGATTCTGAACATTGCCCTGAAACTTACCCATATAACAAGAATCATTTACATATAAGGGTCTGCTGGCTGCACCATGTCAGTCACAAGCCATTTGGAAGCCATTGGGAAATCCACATGGAAGCACCAGAGATGTTTTATCTCACACATGCCCACCTTTGCTCTAGGCCCACTATTCAGCAGGCTCCAACTTACTGGAATCTCTGTTCTACACCATTTTCGTGAAACCCAGCCAATCAAGGCACTGTCTGGTACACTCATGATCACCAACAGGATATCCAATGGTTCTCCAGTGCCTCCTGGATATGGGAATTTCAAAAATTTCATGGTATTTATCGAGCCCATCTTTCAAGGTTGAAGTTGGAGGCACTGAGTGTTTCATTTAATTCGGTAACCATTAAATGGTTTAGAAGCTCATTTCAAAGAAAGATCTGGAGAACTCTCACTGCCAAGACTTCCCAAAGAGTGGCCAAAAGGCCACATGAAGCCAGGCCCATTGAGGTCTACAATGTGAAGTGCATTTGTGTTTTGACTCTCTACTATTGCTGCCAAGTGTTTCAGAATAAAATTATGTGATACCTTGGCTGAGATTCCCAGTGCTCTGTGGAAAGCCACACTGGGAATAGATCTCAGTTTCCAATGGTGACTCTCATGTGTGGCCTCCTAATATCCCAACACAATTCATGGCAATACTTCTCTGAGGTCAGTTCCAGGACTCAGTCTCTATAGGGTATCACACCAGAATTCAAGCCCAGGTGGACCCAGTCATCGCTTCCAACTTCCACACAAATAACCACAATTAAAACCAAAACACTCCCACATGGCCCTCATCTTCTTCCATATAGACACTCCTCATAACCTCTGGCTGGATGTTTCCATGAGGGGCGCAGCCCAACACAGAGTCCAAATAACCTTGCTTGCCCGTCATTTTCCTAAAGGCAAGGTGGCCTGTACACCCTTCCTGTGAACCACAAGGGATCAAAAATGCCTTCCTTTAATACTGCTCTGCTTCTCCAATTTGAGGCCTACTGACTGTCAGGTATAGATTCTTTATGTGATTTGGAGTCATGAGAAAACACAAGCATGTATTGGATAGCCTTTGCAGGGCTTAGAAGAACTCATTTGATTCAAAGGATCTCTATTCTCACTTGATGGTGGTCAGGAACCTAAGAGAGGAAGGCGAGAGACTTCATCAACAATTACTGATCTTTTTCCCATTTTGGTTTTGGATGCACACATGGGATCATTCTTTAGATGCATCAGGTGCTGAGAACCTAAGCCACAGCCTCACACAGGGCCAAGAGACTGATTCCGACACATCCATTTCCAAAGAAATTAACAAAGAGCCACAGGTGATGCCCATTTATTTCCATTTTAAAACTGTTTTCTTCAGGCTTCACAAAGCGGTGTCTTGAGGCCAAGACCTTCCTCACATTCAGGGGAAGAGAAGAATTGGTTAGCAAAAAACCCAAAGCAGAGTTTCTAAACTGAGGCTTTCCTGGTCACACTGATATCTGAGTTTTTTGAGATGCTAGCCATTCCCTTTAGCTATCCATTACATGGCCTTGTCACAGAGCTTGGAGGTGGTACATATCTTGGACACAAAACCATGAGCCTATTCTGGAGAGTGGCCAGAATCAGGAAGAAAACAGGAACTTAGGAAATTAGTAGGTGTTGCCCATCCATAAGGGAAGCCACAGTCCATTCATGAATTGGGCAGAATGAATGCTGGGTAGGTTTCTACTAAACAGGACACATCCATTGATGAATTCTCTTTTCAAATGTCTACAACCACAGACACAGTGGGATACACAGACATAGAAACACTCACTTTGTGAAACGACTTACTAGGAACAGTCCACTCCAAACCAAACAACCGCCTTTTTTACCTATTCTCAGAAAATGAGACCAAACCACAAACTCACACCCACACCCACAAAGGCACCTCCTTCCCCCAAAGAGGTCTGTGACTATCCGGAGTGTCCTCTGACTTGTGAGCCTTATTATGTTCACTGAAATGTTCTGTCCTGTCTCAGATCTGGTCTTTTTGGCCAAATCTGTGAAGTGGTCAGGAGCCAGCTGTGAGCAACTTCCTGCTTTCTCAGGAAAGGCCCCTCTTCTGAGCTCTCCTGAAATTTGGCCATTCTCACATCAGTAGGTACCAAGAAAGACTGACTCTGTTCTTGGTAAATCCAAATAAGTGAGCCCACTGGGAATGGTACTGGGACTGCCTCTGGTAGCCTGGCTTCCTGGATCCCAAGTTCAGAGAGTTCTATCACCAAAGAAGTGAGGAAGGTCACCTCCTTTGTGAACTGAATGAGGTCACTGCTTTGGAAACCACTTTGTCCTAAAATTTGCTTCCAAGGTTCCCATGAGATGGAGGCTGCCCCTATTTCCTGTGATACGTTCACAACTGAGGATTGTATATCAACCATAGGCAGCCGGGAACAGCTGTCTACACTGGACTGGTTTGGTCCATCTTCTCTACATTAAGAAGAGTGAGGCTTATTCTGACACATCCCTTCATCCTGACCGGGTTGTTTGCCATGGAAGATGACTTTTGCTCTCTCAGGTCCTTCATAGCTGCCTACATCTTCTCCAGGGATCATTTCTGCATGGAACTTTGAGGTTCTCAGCAGGTGGAAGATCCCCTACACTCCTGTATTGGAAGACTAATTCTGTCCCTCCTCTTCTGTAAAGTTAGATTGAGGAAACATTGTATGGTTAAGGTTAATAACAGCTTCCATTTGGGTTAGGAATCATTCTCTTGGATGAATAATGGTATTGGAATTTTGCTATATTTTCAAGAATATATAGGTGAAATATAAGTATGAAAAAAGAAATCTAGGTAATTTTTGAAGCACAGAAGGGAATTGGCCCCACTATTGGGATTCTTAGTTTTGAATTATGTTCTGCACAGGTGTCTCAGATTAATTGATATACAATGGCATAGGACCTTCTCTTTTGGATGATTGAATGTCTAAGAGACAATCCAGTCCAAAAGGGATAGTTGGTGGATTAGGAAGATATTCGGTAGATTTAGAATGAAGAGTGTGTATAGCATTTGGACCAAAAGATCTTTAGCAATAGGGTTTTGGGTAGAGAGTGAAAGTAAATGTCAGCACATGTGAAGAGTCAGTCATAATGATGAACTGGGGAAAAAATACAGGAAATCAGATTTCAATAGAGACATTAGGAAATCAGGCAAAGTATAAAGTGAGTGATAGGATTAGACATTTTCAACAGGGTTGAGGTTGAATATGTAATTTCAGGAAGAAACAAATATGTAGTCACCAATAGGATTCACTTTTGAGAGCATTAGGCAACCTGGACATGGATTTTTTTTTTAATCCATGCTCACTTTCCATTTAGGATTTGGTACAATCATAAGTGTGACCTTGCTTTTTGTTTCCACAATATTACTGTGATTAATGTATATATAGATCAGGTGACATGAGTATTTCTTCCACCATTTCTGGGAGGAATATTTTGAAGACATATAATTTAGTATTGTGGGTACAAATAGGTATACTCTGTGTTATATGAATATAAAGATAATGCATGAATAGACCATACTGTGAATAAATAATATAACTGGTTCCAAATTTAAATAATGGATTGAATTGATATCTGAATATATATTGGAAATCTTATATTGATATTCATACAATCATTCCAACCAGTTATACATCTAATGGTAATATCACTGTTATGGTTTATCATGAAGTGTGTGTGAGCTTTGCTTCTAAAATGATTATGGAAATTGAAAATAATGTGCTTGGAAAGAAGTCTCATTAAAAGAGCAGTCAAGAAACCTGGGGGAATACATATGTTCTGAAGCAGGAAGTAATTGAAAGTGAAAAAAATGCTAATAAATTTGTGAATTTGTGAATGAAATATGTATTCTATTATGTGCAAAAACTGAAGAAATATTAATGTACCAGTTTTGAATAAAAATGAACGTCAAAATACATATCATGTCCCATAGGAATCTACTTGCATTGACGTTAAACTGAGTCATTTACTATAGCAA
The DNA here is from genome assembly GCF_048772815.1 of Callospermophilus lateralis. Classification (NCBI taxonomy): domain Eukaryota; kingdom Metazoa; phylum Chordata; class Mammalia; order Rodentia; family Sciuridae; genus Callospermophilus; species Callospermophilus lateralis. The sequence continues at coordinate 1,270,941 of NW_027513674.1, forward strand.
TATTAGGATTTGTATGCACCATTCACTGAAGTTAGTTTTCAGTATTAGGAAACAAATATGTATTTCAGGTGGATTAATATTTCTGAGAACATTCTTATGAAAAGTTGAATATAAATCCACATTCATGAACATCAATGAATTTAGGGAGTATATAATAAGACACATACATTTCATATTTTGAAAAATCTGGAGAGTTTATACATATATATATGCACACACACACACACACACACACACACACACACGTATACATTAAAAAGTAGCAATATATATGCCAATCGAAATACATCATGAATTATATATCATCCACAAATCCAAAAATCTTCATTTTTCTGAGCATCGATTTATGTATAATGTTGTTCAAGTAGGGAGCTCACCCATAGTTTGAATTGTAAGTTCCAACAGCATTTAGGAGGAGTGATCCCTTCTCACAATTTGTATTTGCAAAGTCAGCAACCTCACAAGTATGTACATGTGATACCAGGTAGGATTCTATATGCGAATGTAAAAATGCATGTGCTGAATAGGGTACAGAGAAATGGAGACAGGAATTCTCATATTTGTTAACTTTAGAAACACATGGAGAAGGGAGGGGCAGAGCCGCCAACCGCGCCTGTAAGGTAGGCGGACCTGCGAGCCACCCGTAGAACAGGCCTAGCGGCCCGCCATCGTGAAAGACACATCACCCTGGTTGGGGGTTGGGCAGAGCCACTGCACGCCTGCAAGGAACGCGGACATGCGACCCACAGGCAGAACAGGCCCAGACACCCGCGGAGGGGCAGAGACACCCCTTGCGACTTCAAGATAGGTGAACCTGCGACCCACCAGCTGAAGCGGCCCAGCTGCCTTCAGAGGGGCAGAGCCGGCCCCCGCACCTGCGAAGTAGGTGGACCTGCAAACACCGACAGACCAGGTGCTAGGCCCCGCCAGGGTGCTAGACACATAACCAGGTTTGGGGAGGGGCCGAGCCGCTGCCCGTGCCTGCAAAGCAGGTAGACATCTCACCCAGAGGCAGAACAGACCCAGCGACCTACCAGCGTGGTAGACACATCGCCCCGGTTTGGGGGGGGGGCAGAGATGCCACTCACGCCTGCAATGTAGACAGCCCTGCAACCCACAGACAGAAGAGGCCCAGCGGAGCGCGGAGGGGCAGAGCCGACGCCTGTGCCTGCAAGGTAGCTGGACCTGTTACCCACTGGCTGAACAGGACCAGCACCCGCAGAGGGGTAGATCAACTGCCCGCTCCTGCAAGGTAGGCGGACCAGCTACCAAGAGGCAGAACAGGCCCAGCGGCGTGCTGGTGTGGTAGGCACATTGCCCCAATTGGAGGAGGGGCAGAACCGCTGCTTACGCCTGTGAGGGAGACTTTTCAAGAATACAATAGCAATATAAACATTTAGGGGTAAAATTCAATAACACAAAAGTTTCACCAAGCCGAAAAAAACGTGAACAGTAGGGAAAGACAAGGAAAGAAAGGACCACAAGCAACGCAGGTCAACTCAACATTAGAAGAGGTAATATCTGCAGCATATGGAATGTCAGATAAAGAATCAGGATATACTTGCTTCAGATGATCTGAAGTCTCCAGGGAGACATTAGACAGCAAAATCAGACAATGAAAGATCACTTTGACAATGAATTACATAAACAAATCCAAGAAGCAAAAGATCAACTATACAGGGAGATAGAGGTTATAAAAAACACACAAACAGAAATCATAGAAATGCAGGAAGCAATAAACCAACTTAAAAACTCAATTGAGAATACTACTAGCAGAATAGATCACTTAGAAGATAGAACATCAGACAATGAAGACAAAGTATTTCAACTTGAAAAGAACATAGAAAGCTCAGCAAGACTGTTAAGAAACCATGAGCAGAACTTCCAAGAAATATGGGATAACATGAAGAGACCAAACTAAAGAGTAATTGGGATACAGGAAGGTATACAGGTCCAATCCACAGGATTGAGCAATCTATTCAATGAAATAATATGAGAAAACTTTCCAGACATGAAGAATGAGACAGAATCCCAAATCCTAGAAGCCTACAGGACGCCAAATGTGCAAAATCATAAGAGATAAACACCGAGACATATTATAATGAAGATGCCAAACATACAGAATAAAGAGAGAATTTTAAAAGCTACAAGAGAAAGGAAGCAGATTACATTTAGGGGTAAACCAATCAGGATAACAGCTGATCTTTCAACACAGACTCTGAAAGCTAGAAGATCCTGGAATAACATTTTTCAATCACTGAAAGAAATTGGGTTCCAACCAAGAATTGTGTATCCAGCGATTTTAAGCTTCAGGATGGAAGATGAAATTAAAACCTTCCACGATAAACAAAAGTTAAAAGAATTTGCAGCTAGAAAACCATCTCTTCAAAAGATCCTTGGCAAAACATTATAGGAAGACGAAATGGAAAATAACAATGAAAACCAACAGTGGGAGGTAGTACAGTAAAGGGGCGAAAAATAATCAAAGAGAAATACAAACCATGTTTAGTAACATAAATAAACAAATATGGCTGGAAGAACAACCCATATTTCAAAAATAACCCTAAATGTTAATGCCTTAAACTCACCAATTAAGAGACACAGGCTAGTAGAATGGATCACGAAAGAAGACCCAAAAATTTTCTGCCTACAGGAGACACATTTGATAGGAAAAGACATATATAGACTAAAGGTGAAAGGTTGGGAGAAATCATATCACACATATTGACTTCGGAAACAAGCAGAAGTGTCCATACTCATATCAAATAAAATAGATTTCAAGACAAAGTTAATCAAAAGGGATAAAGAGGGACACTACATATTGCTCAAGGGAACCATACACCAACAAGACATAACAATCATAAATATATGTGCCCCAAACAATGGTTCAGCTATGTTAATCAAACAAACTCTTCTCAAGTTCAAGAGTCTGGTAGACCACCATACAAAAATCATGGGAGATTTCAACACACCTCTCTCACTACTGGACAGATATTCCAAACAAAAGTTGAATTAGGAAACTATAGAACTCAATAACACAATTAATAACCTAGACTTAATTAACATATATAGAATATACCACCCAACATCAAGCAGTTACACTGTTTTCTCAGCAGCACATGGATACCTCTCAAAAATAGATCATATATTATGTCACAGAACAACTCTTAGACAATATAAAGGAGTATAGATAATACCAGGCATCTTATCTGATCGTAATGGAATGAAACTGAAAATCAACAATAAAAGAAGGAAGGAAAATTCATGCATCACTTGGAGAATGAACAATACGTACTGAATGATCAATGGGTTATTGAAGACATCAAGGAGAAAAATAAAAAAAATTCTTAGACATAAATGAAAAAGACAGAAAAACATATCAGAATCTATGGGACACATTGAAAGCAGTTCTAAGTGGAAAATTCATTGCTTGGAGTTCTTTTCTTAAAAAAAGAAAAAAAAAACAACAACAAATAAATGATCTCATAGTTCATTTCAAAATCCTAGAAAAAGAAGAGCAAAACAACAGAAAAAGAAGTGGAAGGCAAGAAATAATTAAAATCAGAGCTGAAATTAATGAAATCGAAACAAAAGAAACAATTGAAAAAATTGAAAATACTAAAAGTTGAAAAATTAATAAAATCGACAGACTCTTAGCCATGTTAATGAAGAGAAGAAGAGAGGGAACTCAAATTACTATCATAAGGGATGAAAAAGGCAATATCACAACAGACACTTCTGAAATACAGAAGATAATCAGAAATTATATTAGAAGATAGTGAAGGCATCAATAAATTTCTTAAGTCATATGATCTGCCCAGATTGAGTCAGGAGGATATAGACAACCTAAGCAGACCAATATCAATTGAGAAAATAGAAGAAACCATCCAAAGACTACCAACTAAGAAAAGCCCAGGACCGAATGGGTATACAGCAGAGGAGGCCAATATCACCCTGATTCCTAAACCAGACAAAGACCCTTCAAAGAAACAAATGTACAGACCAATCTCTCTAATGAACCTCGATGCAAAAATCCTCAATAAAATTCTGCGGAATCAGATACAAAAACATATTTAAAAAATTGTGCAACATGATCAAGTAGGATTCATTCCTGGGATACAAGGCTGGTTCAATATACGGAAATCAATAAATGTTATTCACCACATCAATAGACTTAAAAATAAGAACCATATGATCACCCCAATAGATGCAGAAAAAGCATTCAATAAAGTACAGCATCCCTTTATGTTTAAAACTCTAGAAAAACTGGGATAACAGGAACATACCTCAATATTGTAAAAGCAATCTATGCTAAGCCTCAGGCTAGTATCATTCTGAATTGAGAAAAAATTGAAGGCATTCCCTCTAAAATCTGGAACAAGACAGGGATGCCCTCTCTCACGATTTCTGTTCAACATAGTTCTCGAACACTGGCCAGAGCAATTAGACAAATGAAAGAAATTAAAGGCATAAAAATAGGAAAAGAAGAACTTAAATTATCACTATTTGCAGATGACATGATTCTATACCTAGTAGACCCAAAAGGGTCTACAAGAAACTATTAGAGATAATAAATGAATTCAGCAAAGTGGCATGATATAAAATCAACAATCATAAATCAAAAGCATTCCTGAATATCAGCAACAAATCCTCTGAAATGGAAATGAGGACAACCACTCCATTGAGAGTATCCTCAAAAAAAATAAAATAAAATATTTGGTTATCAACGTAACAAAAGATGTGAAAGACTTACACAATGAAAACTACAGAACCCTAAAGAGAGAAATAGAAGAAGATCTTACAAGATGGAAAAATATACCCTGTTCATGGATAGGCAGAATTAACATCATCAAAATGGCGATATTACCAAAAGTTCTCTATAGGTTTAATGCAATGCCAATCAAAATCCCAACGGCATTTCCTGTAGAAATAGATAAAACAATTATGAAATTCATATGGAATAATACAAGACCCAGTATAGCAAAGACAACTCTAAGCAGGAAGTGTGAATCAGGCGGTATAGCGATACATGTCCTCAAACTATACTACGGAGCAATAGTAACAAAAAGAGCATGGTACTGGTACCAAAACTGGCGGGTGGACCAATGGTACAGAATAGAGGACACAGAAATCAATCCACAAAATTACAGCAATCTTATATTTGATAAAGGAGCTAAAAGCATAATCTGAAGGAAGGATAGCATCTTCAACAAATGGTGCTGGAAAAACTGGAATTACATATGTAAGAAAATGAAACTGAATCCCTTTCTCTCGCCATGCACAAAAGTTAACTCAAAATGGATCAAGGAGCTTGATATCAAATCAGCGACACGGCATCTGATAGAAGAAAACTTTGGCTATGATCTACATACTGTGGGGTCGGGCTCCAAATTCCTCAATAGGTCACCCATAGCATAAGAGTTAATAATTAGAATCTACAAACAGGACTTACTCAAACTAAATAGATTTTTCTCAGAAAAAGAAACAATAAGAGAGGTAAAAAGGGAGCCTACATCCTGGGAACAAATCTTTACTCCTCACACTTCAGATAGAGCCCTAATATCCAGAGTTATACAAAGAACTCAAAAAATTAAACAATAAGCAAATGAATTACCCAATCAACAAATGGGCCAAGGACCTGAACAGACACTTCTCAGAGGAGGACATACAATCAATCAATAAGTACATCAAAAAATTCTCACCATCTCGAGCATTCAGAGAAATGCAAAACAAACCCACCCTAAGATACCATCTCACTGCAGTAAGCTTGGCAGCCATTATGAAGTCAAACGACAACAAGTGCTGGCGAGGATGTGGGAAAAAGGGTACACCTGTACATTGCTGGTGGGACTGCAAATTGGTGCAGCAAATTTGGAAAGCAGTATGGAGATTTCTTGGAAACTTGGGAATGGAACCGCCATTTGACCCAGCAATTCCCCTTCTCGGTCTAATCCCTATAGACACAAAAAGTGCATGCTACAGGGACACTGATAAATCTATGTTCATAGCAGCACAATTCACAATAGGAAGACTGTGGAACCAACCTAGATGCCCTTCAATAGATGAATGGATTAAAAAAAATGTGGCATTTATACACAATGGAGTATTACTCTGCATTAAAAAATGACAAAATCATACAATTTGCAGAGAAATGGATGGCATTAGAACGTATTATGCTACGTGAAGATAGCCAATCACTAAAAAACAAATGCCAAATGTTTTCTTTGATATAAGGAGAGTAACTAAGAACAGAGTTGGGAGGAAGAGCATGAGAAGATGATTAATATTAAACAGGGGTGAGAGGTGGGAGGGAAAAGGAAAGAGAAGGAAAATTACATAGAAATGGAAGGAAACCCTCATGGTTATACAAAATTAAATACAAGATGAAGTGAGGTGAAAGGGGACAAAAACAAGTGGAAGAAATGAATTACAATAGATGGGGTAGAGAGAGAGGATTGGAGGGGAGGGGATGGGAGATAGTAGAGGACAGGAAAGGCAGCAGAATACAACAGACACTAGTATAGCAATATGTAAAACAGTGGATGTGTAACTGATGAGATACTGCAATCTGTATACGAAGAAAAATGGAAGTTCATAACCTACTTGAATCAAAGTGTGAAATATGACATGTCAAGAACTATGTAATGTTTTGTAGAACCAACAATAAATATTAAAGGAAAAAAAACACATGGAGAACTATTTCAATGAAAAATTGACTAGGTTTATAACACCTACACTTTATCATGCAAAAGGCAAGTCCAACTATACACCATGCCTCTTCAGAAGTGCTTGTATTTCTATTCTGTTTGGGTTATTTTTCTTCATCATATTAGGATTAGTAGTCAGAGTTTGGTAGGGTATGCGTTAGTGTCAGGGATTCAGTCTTTGGAATGGAAAATTGGAAAATGAATCCAATGTGTATGCAAATATGTGCTACACAAAAATCTTCCCACTCTCATCCAGAACAATGCCTTGACGTTACCTTCACGCCATATAAGAAACAATTAGAGGAGAAGAGTTAGAAAATCTGTAAATACATATCTGGAATGGAAAATATTCAGGAGTTCACAAACTTGGAGGTGGTAGAGGAGTATCCCAAAGTAAGGGACAGGGTAAACACTCCACAAACATGGAGGTCTGCTGGCCTAAAGACTTCTAGAGAAACTGCCTCTGAGGATGGGCACTTGAAATGTATGTTGTCAGTAGCTTTAGCTTCCTTTGTAGTGAGATCATCAAAGCTGGGTCTGCATCTATGTGACCTGGAGGACATTCTTTCTTGCTTTCCAATACACATGAGGCAGCAGTGCTGAATTCTCTATTCGTATGTAAACTGTGGCCACTGGGGTCTAAGTGTCTCCCTGTGTGGACTGTGAAGCCTTTTGTTCATCCTCCATTTTCGTAGAGTTTCCTGCTGCAGCACTGAGAGTTTGGTATTTGCCTCACAAAATACAAGGAGTTCAACTGGAACACAGTCCTGGAGGGAGTTCTGTCATTTGTGGTTTTTCAGGGTCTACAAGAGAATGCACCAACCAGGCTTCATTCCCACATAACTTGCCCCCTTCTCCATAGCAACCTGATTCTGCACATTGCCCTGAAAACTATCCATTTAACAAGACACCTTTACATATAAGTGTCTGGTCACTGCACCGTGTCAGTGACAAACCATTTGGAAATCAATGGCAAAACCACATGGCGCAACCACAGATGATTTATCACACACCTGCACACCACAGCTCAGGGCCCACTACTCAGGAGGGTCCAACTTAATGGCATCTCTGTTCTACACCATTTTCATAAATCCAGGTCAATCAAGGCACTGTCTGGTACACTCATGATCAGCAAGAGGTGCTGACAATTTAAGCCACAGCCTCACACGGCCCAGAGTCTGATTCAGACATAACCATTTCCAAAACAATTCATCAAAGAGGCACAGGTGATGCCCATTCATTTCCATTTGAAAATTGTTTTCTTCTGGCTTTATAAAGGGGTGGCCTGAGGCAAAGAGGTTCCTGACATTCAGGGCATCAGAACAATAGTTAAGCAAAAGGCCCTAAGCCAGGTTTCACCATAGAGACTTTCCTGGTCACACCAATATCTGAGTTTTCTGGTGTGCTCGCCATTCCTTTCAGCTAACTAGTACATGGCCATGTCACAGAGCTTGGAGGTGGTACATATCTTGGACAAAAAACCATGAGCCTTTCTGGAGAGTTGCCAGAATTCAGGAAGAATTCAAGAACTTAGGATGATACTAGGTGTTGCCCATGGATAAGTCAAGCCTCAGTCCATTCATTAATTGGGCAGGATGAATGCTGTGAAGCTTTCTACTAGACAGGACACACCCATTGAGCCATTTTCTTTTCTAATATCTACAACTAAGGACACAGTGGGATACACAGACATAGAAACAGTCTCCTTGTCAGATGACTTACTAGAAACAGTCCACTCCAAACCAAACAAACCTCCTTTTTTACCTATTCTCAGAATATGAGACAAATCCACAAACTGACATCCACACACACAAAGTCACCTCCTTCCCCAAGTATGTCTGTGACTATCCGGAGTGTCCTCTGACTAGTAGGCCATAGAATGTTCCCCAGAAATGGCCGGTCCTGTCTCAGATCTGGTCTCCTTGGCCAATTCTGTGAAGTTTTCAGGAGGCAGTGGTGAGCCATTTCCAGCCCTCTCAGGAAAGGACCCTCTTCAAAGCTTTCTTGGCATTTGGCCACCCTCACATCAGTAGGTACCAAGAAAGACTGACTCTTTACTTGGTAAATCCAAACAAGTGAGCCCACTTGGACTGGGACTGGTACTGGCTCTTGGTGCCTGGCTTCCTGGATCACAAAATTCAGAGAGTTCCATCATGAAAAAAGTGAGGTGAGGTCACTTTCTTCAGAAAATGAATGAGGCCACTGTCTTGGCGACCACTTTGTCCTAACAGTTGCTTCCTAGTGTCTCAGGAAAAGGAGGCTGCCTCTATTTCCTGTGACACTTTCACAAGTTAGAATGGTATAGAAACATAGGCACCTGGGAACAGCTCTCCACACATGCCTGGTTTCATACATCTTCCCTACATTAAGAAGAGATAGGATGATTCAGACACATCCTTTCATCCTGATCGGGTTGTTTGCAAAGGAAGATGACTTTTGCTGTCTCAGGTCCTTCATAGCTGCCTACGTCTTCTCCAGGGATCATTTCTGCATGGATTTTGAGGTACTCAGCAGGTGGAAGATCTCCTAACTTCCTGTATTGTAATACTAACTTTGTCCCTGCTGTTCTGTAAAGTGAGATTGAGTGAACAATCTCAGTTTACAGAATGGTTAGGGTTAATAGCATGTTCGATTTGGGTTATGAATCATTTTGCTGGATGAATAATGATATTGGGAACCTGTGATATTTACAAGAACATGGAGGTGAAATATAAGTATGAAAACAGAAATCTAGGTAATATTTGAAGCCCAGAAGGACTTTGGGCCCTTGATTGGGATACTTAGCTTAAATTTTGTTCTGTGTGACCTTTGCATTTTGTGTCGAGAATATTAGTGTGATAATATGTATATGTAGCTAAGGTGACATGAGTATTTCTTTCACCATTTCTGTGAGCAATATTTTGAAAACTTATAAATTACTACTGGGGATACTATTAGGTTTACCCTGTTTTGATGAATATAGAGATGATGCATTAATTGACCATACTGTGAATAAATTATATAACTGGTTCCAAATTTAAATAATGGATTGTATTGATATCTGAAAATATATAGAAAATCTTATATTGATATACATACATTCATTCCAACCAGTTATATATCTAATTGTAATGTTAGGGTTATCATTTATCATGAATAGTGTGTGAGTTTTGCCTCAAAAATGATTATGGAATCGAAAATAATATGTTTAGAAAGAAGTCTAGTAAAAAGACCAGTCAAGAAACATGGAGGAACATATGTCTTCCGAAGGAGGAAGTGATTGGAAGTGAACCAAATGTTTATAAATTTGTGAACTTGTGAATGAAAGGAAATATCTTATGATGTCCATGAACTGAAGAAATAATAACGTACCAGGTTTGAATAAAAATGAACTTTAACAAACACAATAGAGACATTAGGAATTCTGGCAAAGTATAGTTCGCAGTGAAAGGTTAATAAAATAAGTACTTGTCACTTCCTGTTTTTCTGTATGCTTAACAAAACACTTTTGAAATATTGAGAACTGTTTGCTAATCTTATTCCCAGAATGTGCTGTCCCCAATTGCCAAACTGCAGAATGTACTCCCTCAACCGGTTGCACGCAAACTGCTCACTCGCCCGGACCCATAAATAAACTTACCCCCCTGCCCTGTCCAAAGAAAATATATTAGCTCTGCTTAAGCTGTTCTCTGGGCTCTCTGCTCTATTCAAGTGAGCTCTGAGCCCCAGCATGCTGGACCCCCAATAAACCCTTTGCTTTTGCATGAGACAGTCTCTTGGTGGTCTCTTCCCCCGATTGTCACCGGACCTTTACATATGGAGGTTCCACTGAGATCCGGCAGCGGTGGACAAGAGACCCCAACGAACTCCTCTCAGGGTAAGTAAGGTGCCTCTTTCTGGTCAGGTTTCAGGTCAGGGCTTGGCAAAATGGATGTCAATGAAGAGCGTGAGCTCTCTCCAACGATGGCTGACAGTCATGTCACAGAGCCACAGGCCAAGTCCCTGGGTGACGTCATAGAGGACTCAGAAAATTGAGGAACAATAGTCTCCATGACTCAGTGATATTTTGTTTCAGATTCGTTATTGCCAACCGATCGGGTACTGCCAACTACTAAGTCCTGGTCTCAGTGTTGGACTTCCATATCCTGTCTTTATTGTCTTGTCTTGTCTGTGTCGTGTGTTGTTGCTTTTACTGTTTGTGTATCTTTCATTATGGGACAGAGCACTTCAATGCCTCTGTCTCTGACCCTTGATCACTGCACCAAAGTTTGCTTAAGGGATCAGAATCTTTCTTTTTTAGCAAAACGCTGGACCTGGCAGACTCTCTGTGCCTCAGAATGGCTCACCATTGGATTTGGATGGACCCTAGAAGGATCTTTCTACTTCCCACTAATTTAAAAAGTCAGAGATATTGTCTTTCAGCCAGGACCACACAAATACCTGTGAAGACAGATGGCCACTGCCTACCAACCCGGGGACGAGGGGAATCAACATCAATATCAAGAAAGAGACTTGTCTACATTAGACGACATCAGGTGTCATCCATGGAACCCCGCTGAAAGGGACCATAGAAGGTGCTACTTATAACACCTACAGAAGTAAAGGTAGACAGAATCACTTCCTGGATCCATACCTCTCATCTCAAGCCTGTGCCCTGTCCAGACTCTGGCTGGAAACTGTAAAAGACAGGTAACCCTTTCAAATTGTGTATTTGCCTTGTCAATAAGGCTATAGACTCTCCCCTTGACCACCAGTAGTCCTAACCCTCATCAGCCCATTCAGCAGCAATGGCTGATCACAAATCTTACTGGACAAGAAGTATGGTCTATCTCGCATACCGCCCACTTAAGGACATGGTCGCCATCTCTCCACAGAGACATTTGTCAGCTGGCTATAGGTCTTTTCCATTGGGATATCCCTGATGAAGTGGATCCCACTAAAATTCCATTAAATCCCTTCTCTACCATAGATAATGGAAACAAATATTATGGATGTAGGGACACGCGAGCCAGATGCAGTTTGGCTAGCCTAGATTACTATGTTTGCCTGGCGGACTATCAAAGCCACAAACAGTCACGGCTGTGTTGGGGGGAAGCCGACTTCTTCTGTAAGTCATGGGGATGTGAGCATTCAGGGACTGCTTGATGGAACCCAAACTCCTCATCAAATTCTGTACACAGCATTGGCCATATCCAATTAGATAACCAAAATTGATAGCCCCCAGAGGGGTCTCTAGATCCTCAAATTCTGCGTGACCTTTTTAACTTTTGCAAGTGCTCAAAAGTGTGAAAGGAGATTCCCCTATGTGGAGGCCTTTTCCCTCCTTTGCTCACATCCTGAACTATGCTTCTCCAATAGATCCTCACCCTCAGCCATCTGCTCCATACTCTCTGCTCTTACTCTCACCTAAGCAACCTGATTTCTCCCCTCCAATTACTAGATCAAAAACCCAAACCTCCGCCCATTCTATGACCATTGCCCCCTTGTTAAGGTAGCAGGTACTGAGGTACACCTTAACCCACTCACTCCTCTCTTCTCTTGTCATTGCCTGCACCAGGTCCCACCAGGTCCTCTTACTAGCTAACACAAAGCTCAAACCAGCTGAGGAGAGCCCTCAGACCCTTATCGAAGATGTAATGTAAATGGCCTTTAAAGTTGCTTTGTCATCACTGAAAACAGGTTACTAAGTATTTAAAGTCCCTCACAGGCATTTGGGCATACTAACTCCCATCTTACCCTCTGCTCTACCTGTTGTACTGCTCAAGATTTGTTCCTAGAAAAATCCAAAACCCCTTTCCCATTATTCTTTTACTTCTCTCCTACCTCATTCTCAGATCCACGGAGCTGCTCACAGCCACGCCTTCCCCGTCTTCCCCCTCTGTACCAGGCCCACAGAAATGTCTTAACTGACCTTCTCCAGAAATCTTCAACATAGCTGAATTTAGGACTTTCAGAAAAAGAGTCCCTATAAAAAATTTCTAAGTACATAAACTTCCTCTTTTCGTGTTGCCCTATTCTACTTGGCCACTGGCTAAAAAAATCAGCAATCCTAAGCTAGACACCACCTTACTAGTTTTTCACAAAATATGTGAACAAGGCCTTGGCCTTGAGCTGAGGCTTCACAGAGATGGCTACATTTGTAAGATAAAGAAGTTACCAACTGGGCTCCATGGTAACAGTTGGGAGGGGGAAAAAATAAAGGGAATATAATGCTCTCCCTCACCCAGGTGTCCTTGAAAAGTTAACTTTCCCACAACAGAGAAAAAAACAGAATACAAACTGCTTTTTGTGAACTGCTTAAGACTGTGAACTTCTGAGCCCCTTCCCTTATATGTTGGGTACAAAATTCTGAAAGTACCTAAACTTGGGGTTCCGGGGATTTAATTGATTACAACAGAAGTAATGCCCTCTGAATCTGGTTGCAAACAAATAGGACTGTTTTCCTGTCTTTGGTACTATCTTAGGTGCCTTGCCTTGTCCGTCCCTACAACAGTATAATTCTATATACTTAAAACATTGTTTATGTTTTCATGAAGTGGTCAACAGATGTGATTAATTGTGTAGTTGTGCAAATGTTTCCCAGAGTGCTCTATCAACACAGGTTCATTTGAAGATCAAATAGGGGGGGCATAAAACCTAGTTCCACTGGGAACATATATCACTCACTTTTGCGATCCTATTAGGAATACATGTTGCTGCAAGAGTGGGCACAAGAACCACTGCCTTGGTCCATGGGACAAAACAAATGACCCAAATAGAAGCAGCTATAGACCAAAACTTAAAGATATTAGAAACCTCCATAACAGCATTGCAGGAATCTTTAACCTATCTCTCTGAAGTTGTTTTACAGAACAGTCGAGGATTGGAACTCCTCTTCATGTGAGAAGAGGGCCTTTGTTTTGCATTGATGGAAGAATGTTGTTTTTATGCCAACCATATTGGAGTTGTAAAAAAATCTATGAGTAAATTAAAAAGATGACTTGAAGAGCGTCAACGACAGAGAGAGGCCAAAAAAGGGTGTTTTGAATCTTGGTTCACAAAGTTCCCCTGGTTAACTACGCATTTATCAACCCTGGCCGGTCCAATAATAATCCTCATATTATTGCTAACTATTAAACCCTGCTTGCTCAACCATGTAATTTATTTTCTCCAAGCTCAAATTGGACAAGTTAAACTAATGGTAATACCCCACTAGCAGACATAGAATGTGACACCCCCCAATGATCATTTTTATGATTAAAAGTAGCCAGAAAAAGAAGTGTCGAATGAAAGGTTAATAAAATATGTAGTTGTCACTTCCTGTTTTTCTGTACGCTTAACAAAACACTGTTGAAATCTTGAGAAATGTTTACCAATCTTGTTCCCAGAATGTGCTGTCCCCAACTGTCAAACTGCAGAATGTACTCCTTCACCAGGTTGCATGCAAATTGACCACTCGCCCTGACACATCAATAAACTTCCCTCCCTGCACTCGCAAGGGAAAGTTTTTAACCTCTGCTTAAGCTGTTCTCAGGGCTCTCTACTCTTTTCAAGTGAACTCTGAGCCCCAGCATGCTGGACCCCCAATAAACCCTTTGCTGTTACATGAGATAGACTCTTGGTGGTCTCCTCTTCCGACACTCGACCGACCTTTACTTGGATGATTGAATGTAGAAGAGAACATCCAGTCAAAAAGGGATAGTCAGTAGGATTAGGAATATAGTCCGTAGGTTTAGGAAGAAGAGTGAGTATAGGATTTGGACCAAAAGTTCTTTAGTAATAGGGTTTCGGTTAGAGAATGAATGTAAATGTCAGCACATGTGAAGAATGAGTCACAATGATGAACTGGGGAAAATATGTAGGAAAGCAGATATCAATAGAGACATTAGGAAATCAGGCAAAGTATAAAGTGAGTGATAGGATTAGACATTATCAACAGGGTTGAGTTTCAATATATAATCTTAGGAAGAAACAAATATGTAGTCACCAATAGAATTGACATTTGAGAGTATTAGGCAACCTGGACATGAATGTTTTTAATAATACAGGTTCACTTTCTATTTAGCCTTTGGTACAATCATAAGTGTGACTTTTGCATTTTGTGTTCCGAATATTACTGTGATAAAATGTATATGTAGATCAGGTGACATGAGTATTTCTTCCACAATTTCTGGGAGCAATATTTTGAAGACGTATAAATTGAGCACTCTAGGATATGCCAACAAACAATTCTTACACAAACTTTTACCAATGTGGTTAAAAAGGTAGAGGCGCATACGCAAGGAATGCAAAGTGAACTAATTCTAACCAAAAAAAAAAAAGAAAAAAAAATTGATACTTTATCTTCCACTTCTTGTGCCACTCCTGTTTCAAATTACTTAGTCTTGACTGCATGTCTCCTGCAGAAATAATCAAAATCTCTGGAATACGTCTTTTGTTTGTTTTGCTTTTGCCGTGCTGCAGATAGAACCCAGGGCCTCCACATGCTTCGGAAAGCACTTGACGGCTAAACTACATCCATGCTCCCCACCCCCACTACTTTTTTGTTGTTTTGAGAAAGGGTCTTAGTAGCTGGGATTTCAGGCATGCACTATTGCACCAGACTCCTGAATATATCTTGCCACTACATTTAGATGCAGAATTGGCTCAACAATAAGAAATTAAGAGGGTGTGAATAAAATAGTAATAGTGAAGAACCACTAAGAATACAGAGAAAGCACACTAAACAATACCTTTTGTTCAAATGCAATCTCTTTTAAAAGATTTTTTAAATGGATGACAATAAACTTCTGAAAAACAGACACAAATATCTTTCCTATCCTTTGCCTGAATTTCAATACTTTAAATTTTATTTTAATTACAGCTTTACTGAGATACAAATTTATATACCATGCAATCTATTGTATCACATGTGTATCTATTTTATATCCAGTATGGTTATTTCAATAAAATGACACACTAACTTTTCTGAATGAGTAGAATTACTAGTTACTACTAGGGTTCAATTCCTAGCTTTTCAAAAGCAAAAAAACAAACAAACAAAGTTGGCTAACGGATCATATATTCTAATATTCCTAGCATTTTTTCAGTACAAAAAACCCACATTATCCCACAAAGGGATATGAAATTGAATTATATTTTTTCATCTGGGTATGCTAAAGACAAGTCTATTTAGAAAATCCTGTTGTTTCAAATGTTGTTGAAAATAATATAAAAATACTTTAAGAAAGAATGCAAAATAAAAAAAAATAAATTAGTATTGGGGATACAAAGAGGTGTACCCTGTGTCTATGAATATAGAAGTAATTCATGAATTGACAATACTGTGAATAAATAATATAACTGATTCCACTTCAAATAATGGATTGATAGAATTGATATCTGAAAATATATAATAAATCTTATATTGATATAGAATCATTCATTCCAATGAGTTATACATCTAATGGTAATATTAGGGTTATATTCTATCATGAAAGGTGTGTGAGATCTGCTTCAAAAGTGAGAATGGAAAAGGAAAATAATGTGTTTGGAAAGAAGTCTCATGAAAAGACCAGTCAAGAAACATAGAGGAATGCATGTGTTCTGAAGTAGAAAGTGATTGAAAGTGACACAAATGCAAATAATTTTGCTAACTTGTGGATGAAATACATATCCTATGATGTTAATAAACTGAAGAAATAGTAAAGTACCAGTGTTGAATAAAAATGAACGTCAAAATGTACATCATGTCCCATAGTAATCTACTTGGATTGATGTTAAACTGTGTCAGTTACTGTAGAAATATTAGGATTTGTATGCACCATTCACTGATGTTACTTGTCAGTACTAGAAAACAAATATGTATTTCACATGGATGAATAATTCTGAGAATAATCTTGTGAAAAGTTTATTATAAATCCACATACATGAATATGAATGAATTTAGGGTGTGTAAAAGAAGACAGAAGTATTTCATATTTTTAAAAATTTGGAGAGTGTATATATATATATATATATATGTATATATATATATATATATACACACACACACACACACACAAACAAACACATATACACACAGAGACATTGAAATGTAGCAATATATATGCCAATTGAAATTGATGTAGAAATACATATCGTCCAAAGATCCAAAAATATTTAATTTACTGAACATGGATTTGTGTATAATGTTGTTCAACTAGGAAGCTCCCCCTTAGGTTAAATTTTCAGTTCCAACAGCGTTTAGGAGGAGTGATCTCTTCTCATAATTTGTATCTGCCAAGTCAGCCACCTCACAAGAATGTACATTTGATACCAGGTAGGATTCTATATGTGCATATAAAAATGCATGTGCTGAATAGGCTACAGACAAACGGAGACAGGAATTCAAATACTTGTTAAATTTAAAAACACATGGACAACTATGTCAACAAAATATTGATTAGATTTATAACTCCTACACTATATAATGCAAAAGGCAAGTTCAACTATACACCATGCCTCCTCTGAACTTCTTGGATTTCTATTCTGTTTGGGTTATTGTTCTCCATCATATTAGGATTAGTAGTCAGATTCTAGTAGGTTATGTGTTAGTGTCAGGAATTCAGTATTTCGAATGGAAAATTGGAAAATGAATCCAATGTGTATGCAAATATGTGCTACAAAAAAATCTTCCAACTCTCATCCACAACAATGCCTTGAAATTACCTTCACCCCAAATAAGACACAATTAGAAGAGAAGAGGTAGAAAATCTGTGAATATATATCTGTAGTGGAATATGCTCAGGAGTTCACAATTTTGGAGGTTGTAGAGCAGTTTCCAAAAGTAAGGGACAGGGTAAACACTCCACAAACATGGAGCTCTGTTGGCCAAAAGATTTCTTGAGAAACTGCCTCTGAGGGTGGGCACTTGAAATATATGTGTTTGTCAGAAGCTTTAGCTTCCTTTCTAGTGAGACCATCAAAGCTGGGTCTGTATCTATGTGACATGAAGATCTTGGTTTCTTATTTTCCAATGATCCTGAGGCAGCAGTGCTGATTTCTCTCTTTGTATGTAAACTGTGGCCACTGGGGGAAAGTGTCACCCCATGTGGACTCTGAAGCCATTTGTTCATCCTCCAACTTTTGTGGTGTTTCTTGCTGCTGAACTGGGACATTGGTATTTGCTTCACGAAATACAATGAGTTCAACTGGAACACAGTGCTGGAGGAAGTTCTGTCACGTGTTGTGGGTCACGTTCTGCAGGAGAATGTACCAACCAGGCTTCAATACCAGATAGCTTGTCCCCTTAACCTCAGCAACCTGATTCTTAACATTACCCTGAAACCTCTACATATACAAGATGCCTTTACATAGAAGGGTCTGCTGGCTGCACCACGTCAGTCACAAGCCATTTGGAAGTCAATAGCAGATCCACATGGTCCCACCACAGATATTTTATCACACACTACTGCTCTAGGTCCACTACTCAGCAGGCTCCAACTTTTTGGCATCGCTGTTCTAGATAATTTTTATGAAACTCAGTCAATAAAGGCCCTGGCTAGTATACTCATGATCAGCAACAGACCATTTAAGAGTTCTCCAGTGCCACCTGTTAATGGCCTCCACAGGGCTTTGAAGAACTCATTTGACCCAAAGAATGCCTAATCTCACTTGATGGAGGTCAGGAACCTTACAGAGGAAGGCAAGAGACTTCATCCACAATTACTGATCTTTTTGCCATTTTGGTTTTGAATGCACACATGGGATCTTTCTTTAGATCCATCAGGTGCTGAGAATCTAAGCTATAGCCTCACATAGGACCAAGAGGCTGATTCAGACGCATCCCTTTCCAAAGCAATTAAGCACAGAGCCACAGTTGATGCCCATTTATTTCCATTTGAAAACTGTTTTCTTCAGGATTCACAAAGGGATGGCCTGAGGCAAAGACTTTCCTGACATTCAGGGCAACAGAACAATAGCAAAAGGCCCAAAGCAGGGTTTATCCACTGAGACTTTCCTGGACACACTGATATTAGAGTTTTCTGAGATGCTCGCCATTCCCTTCATCTATCTTGTACATGGCCATGTCACTCAGATTGGAGGTGGTACATATCTTGGACACAAAACAATGAGCCTATTCTTGAGAGTGACCAGAATTGAGGAAGAAATCAGGAACTTAGGAAGATTGCAGGTGTTGCCCATCCATAAGGCAAGGGGCAGTCCACTCCTAAATTGGGCAGGATGAATGCTGGGAAGATTTCTACTAGACAGGACACATTGATGCATTCTTTTTTCTAAGGTCTACAACCACGAACACAGTGGGTTACAAAGACATGCAAAAAATCGCCTTGTCAAACGACTTACTAGAAGCAGTCCACTCCAAACCAAACAAACCGCCTTTCCTACCTATTCTCATAAGAAGAGACTAAACCACAAAATCACACACACACGCGCAAACGCACCTCCTTCATTCAAGTAGGTCTGTGACTATCTGGAGTGTCCTCTGACTGGTGGGCCATACTATGTTCCCCCAAAAGGCCTGTCCTGTCTCAGATCTGGTCGCGGTGAACCACTACCTGCTTTCTCAGGAAAGGCCCCTCTTCAGAGCTCTCCTGGCATTTGAAATCCTCATATCAGTAGGTACCAAGGAATACTTAGTCTATCCTTGGTTTTTCCAAACAATGGAGAACACTGGGACTGGAACTGTGACAAGGTCTTGGTATTCTCTGTCTTCCTGGAGCCCAAGGTCAGGGAGTTTCTTCACCAAGGAAGTGAGGTAGGTCGCTTCATTCAGGAACTGAGTGAGTTTACTGCCTTTGCAACCACTTTGTCCTAACAGGTGATTGCAAGGTTCCCATGAGGTGGAGGCTGCCCCTACTTCCCGAGACAGTTTCAACAGTTAGAATGGTATATCAACCATAGGAATCCGGGAACTGCTCTCCACACAGGCCTGGTTTGGTCCCTCTTCTCTACATTAAGAAAAGAGAGGCTGATTCAGACACAATGCTTCATCCTGAGTACGTTGTTTGCCATGGAAGATGACTTTTGCTCTCTCAGGTCCTTCATAGCTGCCTATGTCTTCTCCAGGGATAGTTTCTGCTTAAAACTTTGAGGATCTCAGCATCTGGAAGATCCCCTACATTCCTGTATTGTAAGACCAACTCTGTCGCTGCTCTTCTGTAAAGTTAGATTGAGGGAACAGTGTTTGGTTAGGCTTAATAACAGGTTCGATTTGGATTAAGAATCATTCTGAGCGATGAATAATGGTATTGGGAATGTGCGATATTTACAAGAATATTTAGGTGAAATATAAGTATGAAAACAGAAATCTAGGTAAAATTTGAAGCCCAGAAGGGCATTGGGCCTTTAATTGGGATACTTAGCTTTGACTTACGTTCTGCACAGATGTCTTAAATAAATCCATATACAATGTCATAGGACCTTGTACCTTGGATGATTGAATGTCACGAGAATATCCAGTCAAAAAGCTATAGTCGGTAGGATTAGGAAAAGTGTCGGTAGGTTTAGAAAGAATAGTGATTATAGGTTTTGGAGGAAATGTTTTTAGCAATTGGGTTTCGGTTAGAAAGTGAATTTAAATGTCAGCACATGTGAAGAGTCAGTCAAAATGATAAACTGGGAAAATATTTAGGAAAGCAGAAATCAATAGAGACATTAGGATATCAGGCAAAGTATAAAGTGAGTGATAAGATTACACATTTTCAACAGGCTTGAGGTTGAATATATAATCTTAGGAGGAAACAAATATATAGTCACCAATAGGATTGACATTTGAGAGCGGTAGCAACCTGGACAGGAATATTTTTAGTAATCCATGCTCACTTTTCATTTAGGTTTTGGTACAATCATAACTGTGACCTTTGCATTTTGTTTCCAGAATATTACTGTGATAACATGTACATGTAGATCAGGTGACATGAGTATTTCTTCCACCATTTCTGGGAGCAATATTGTGAAGACATATAAGTTAGTACTGGGGGTACAAATAGGTGTACCCTGTGTCTATGAATATAGAGATAATGCATGAATAGACCATACTGTGAATAAATAGTATTACTGGTTCCAACTTTGAATAATGGATTGAATTGATAAATGAAAACATAGAGGAAATCTTATATTGATATATATACATTCATTAAAACCAAATATACATCTAATGGTAATATTAGGGTTATGGTTCATCATGAAGAGTGTGTGAGTTTTGCTTCAAAAATGATTAAGGAAATCGAAAAAGAAACCTCATGAAAAGATCAGTCAAGAAACATGGAGTTATACATGTGTTCTGAAGCAGGAAGTGATTGAAAATGAAACAAATGCCTATTAATTTTCGAATTTCTAGATGAAATATATATTTTATGATGTGCATAAACGGAAGAAATTGCAATGTACCAGTGTTGAATAAAAATGAATTTCAAAATACACATCATGTCCCATAGAAATCTATTTGCATTGATGTTAAACTGGGTAAGTTACCGCAGAAATACAAGGATTTGTATGCACCATTCACTGAAGATAGTTCTCAGTACGAGGAAACAAATATGTTTTTCAGGTGTGTGAATATTCCTGGGAATAATCTAGTGAAAAGTTGATTAAAAATCCACATACATGAATATGAATTATTTTAGGGAGTGTATAATAAGACACATATTTCATATTTTGAAAAATCTGGAGAGTATGTATACACACACACACACAAACAGACTTTAAAAAGTAGGAATATATATGCCAATTGAAATTCACCATGAAATATATATCATCCACAGATCAGAAATATTTATTTTACTGAACATGGGTTTTTGTGTAAAGTTGTTCAACCAGGAAGCTCACCCATTGGTTGAATTTTCAGTTCCAGCATCATTTAGGAAGAGTGAACTATTCTAACAATTTGTATCTGCCAAGTGAGCCATCTCACAAGAATGTACGTGTGATTCCAGGTAGGATTCTATATGTGCATATAAAATTACATGTGCTGAATAGGCTGCAGAGAAAGGGAGTCAGGTATTCACATATTTGTTAACTTTAGAAATACATGGAGAAATATTTCAACAGAAAATTGACTAGATTTATAACTCCTACCCTATATAATGCAAAAGGCAAGTCCCACTATACAACATGCATCCTCTGAACTGCTTATATTTCTATTCTGTTTGGGTTTTTATTCTCCATCATATTAGGATTAGTAGTCAGAGTCTAGTAATGTAGTGGTTAGTGTCATGGATTCAGTATTTCTAATGGAAATTTGGAAAATGAATCCAATGTGTATGTAAATATATGCTACACAAAAATCTTCCCACTCTCATCCAGAAAAATGCCTTGACATTACCTTCGCACCAAGAAAGACACAATTAGAGGAGAAGAATTAGAAAATGTGTGAATACATATATTCAATGAAAAATCCTCAGAAATTCACAACCTTGGAGGTGGTAGAGGAGTTTCCAAAAGTAAGGGACAGGATAAACACTCCACAAACATGGAGCTCTGCTGGCCTAAAGACTTCTTGAGAAATGCCTCTGAGTTTGGGCACTTGAAATATGTGTTGTTTTCAGGAGCTTTAGCTTCTTTCTAGTGAGACCATCAAAGCTGGGTCTGCATCTATGTGACCTGGAGGACATGGCATCTTATTTTTCAATGAACATGAGGCAGCAGTGCTGGTTTCTCTCTTTGCAGGTAAACTGTGGCCACTGGGGGCTAAGTGTCTCCCCGTTTGGACTGTGAAGCAATTTGGTCATGATCCACTTTTCGTTGTGTTTCTTGCTGCTGCACTGGGAGTTTGGTGTTTGCTTCATGAAATACAAGGAGTTTATCTGGGACACAGTGCTGGAGGGAGTTCTGTCACGTGTGGTGGGTCAGTGTCTGCAGGAGAATGCACCAACCAGGCTTCTATCCAGATAGCTTTCCCCCTTGACCATAGCAACCTGATTCTGAACATTGCCCTGAAACCTCTGCATATAACAAGATGCCTTTACATAGAAGGGTCTGCTGCCTGCACCATGTCAGTCACAAGGCATTTGGAATCCAATGGTAGATCCTCATGGCCGTACCACTGATGTTTTATCACACACCTGCCCACCACTGCTCTAGGTCCACTTCTCAGCAGACTCCAACTTACTGGCATCTGTGTTCTACACCATGTTAAAGAAACCCAGTCAATCTAGGCACTCTCTGGTATACTCATCATCAGCAACAGGACATCCAAAGGTTCTCCAGTGCCACCTGGTCATGGTAATTTTAAAAATTTCATGATATTTATGTAACCATTTTCAAGGATGAAGTTGGAGGCATTGTGGGTTTCAATTATTCAGAAACCATTAAATGGTGAGGAATCTCATTTTAATGAAAGCTCTGGAGAACTCTCACAGGCAAGGCTTCCCAAATAGTGGCCAAAACGTCACTTGAAGCCAGGCCCATTGAGGTCTAAAATGTGAGGTCCATGTGTGTTTTGACTCTCAATTGTGGCTGCCAAGTCTTTCAGAATAAAATTATGTGATTCTCTGGCTGAGATTCCCAGTGAACTGTGGAAAGTCCCCCTGGGACTAGATCTCAGCTTCCAATGGCGACTCTCATGCGTTGCCTCCGAAAATCTTAACACAATTCTTCTCTGAGGTCAGTTCAAGAACTGAGTCTCTAAGGGGAATCACACCAGAATTCAACCCAGGTTGAACCAGTAATCTCTCACAATTAAAACCTAAACACTCCCACATGACCCTCATCTTCTTCCATATAGACACTCATCATAACCTCTGGCTGGAGGTTTCCATGAGGGCACAGCCCAAGACAGTGTCCAAAATAAGCTTCCTTGTCCCTCATTTGCCTAAAGTCACGTTTGCCTGGACACCCTTCCTATGAACCAGGAGTGATCAAATAGGCCTGACATTTATACTGCTCCACTTCTCCAATTTGAGGCCTACTGACTGAGGGGTTTAAATTCTTTTTGGGAATTGGACGCATGAGAAAACACAAGAACTATGGGCAAGCCACTGCAGAGCTTTGAAGAACCCATTTGACACAAAGGATCCCTATTCTTCCTTGATGGAAGTAAGTGCCCTACCAGAGGAAGGCAAGAGACTTCATCCACAATGACTCTACTTTTAGCCATTTTGGTTTTGGATGCACATATGGAATCTTTCTTTAGATCCATAAGGTGCATAGAATCTAAGCCACAGCCTCACACAGGGCCAAGAGGCTGATTCAGACACATCCCTTTCCAAAGCAATTAAGCAAAGAGCCACAGGAGATGCACATTTATTTCCAATTGAAAAGTCTTTTGTTAAGGCTTCCAAAAGTGTTGGCCTGAGGAAAACACCTTCCTGACATTCAGGGCAACAGAAAAATATGTATGCATAAGGCCCAAAGCAGGGTTTCTCCACTGAGATATTCCTGGTCACACTGCTATCTGAGTTTTCTGAGATGCTCGGCCATTCCATTCAGCTATCCAGTACATGGCCATTTCACAGACCTTGGAGGTGGTACATATCTTGGACACACAACCATGAGTCTATTCTTGAGAGTGACCAGAATTGAGTAAGAAATCAGGAACTTAGGAAGATTGCAGGTGTTGCCCATCCATAAGGCAAGCCGCAGTCCATTCATAAATTGGGCAGGATGAATGCTGGGAAGCTTTCTACTAGACAGGACACATCCATTGATGCATTCTCTTTTCTAATGTCTACAACCACTAACACAGTGGGATACACAGACATAGAAAAACTCGCATTGTCAAAGGACTTAGAAGAATCAGATAATTCCAAACCAAACAAACCTCCTTTCCTACCTATTCTGAGAACATGAGACAAAACCACAAACCCCACCCGAACTCACAAATTCAACTTCTTCCCCCAAGTAGTTCTGTGACTATCCGGAATGTCCTCTGACTTGTGGGCCATACTGTGTTCTCCCGAAATGGCCTGTCCTGCCTCAGATCTGGTCACCTTGGCCAACTCTGTGAAGTTGTCAGGAGCCAGTGTTGAGCCACTACCTGCTTTCTCAGGAAAGGCCCCTCTTCAGAGCACTCCTGGCATTTGGCCATCCTCACATCAGTAGGTACCAAGAATGACTGACACTGTCCTTGGTAAATCCAACAAGTGAGCCCACTGGAACTGTGACTGGGACTGGCTCTGGGTGCCTGGCTACTTGGATCCCAATTCAGAGAGTTCCATCACCAAGGAAGTTAGGAAGGTCATTTCTTCGGGAACTGAATGAGGTCACTGCCGTGGCAACCACTTTGTCCTAACACTTGCTTCCAAGGGTCCCATGAGATGGAGGCTGCCCCTAATTCCTGAGACACTTTCAAAAGTTAGAATGGTATACCAACCATAGGTACCCAGGAACAGCTCTCCACACAGGCCCAGTTTGCTCCATCTCCTCTACGTTAAGGATAGAGAGTCTGATTCAGACTCAACCCTTCATCCTGACCAGGTTGTTTTCCATGGAAGATTACTTTTGCTCTCTCCGGTCCTTCATAGCTGCCTACATCTTCTCCAGGGATAATTTCTGCATTGACCTTTGAGGTTTTCAGCAGGTTGAAGATCCCCTACATTCCTGTATTGTAAGAACAAATCTGTCCCTGCTCTTCTGAATACTTAAATTGATGGAACAATGTATGGTTAGTGTTATTAACATGTTCAATTAAAACCAAAACACTACCACATGGCCCTTATATTCTTCCATATAGACACTCATCATTACGTCTGGCTGGAGGTTTCCACAAGGGGCGAAGCCCAAGACAGTGTCCAAAATAAGTTCCCTTGCCCCTCATTTGCCTAAAGTCTGGGTTTCCTGGACACCCTTCCTGTGAACCAGGATTGATCAAATAGGCCTGCCATTAATAATGCTCTTTTTCTCCTTTTTGAGGCCTACTGAACGTGAGGTATAGATTCTTTATGTGATTTGGAGTCATGTGAAACCCAAGCACCTTTTCTCGTCTTTGAAGAACTCATTAGACCCAAAGGATCCCTATTCGTACTTGATGGAGGTGAGGAGCCTAACAGAGGAAGCAAGAGACTTCATCCACAATGTCTGATCTTTTTGCCATTTTGGTTTTGGATGCACACATGGGATCTTTCTTTAGATCCATCAGGTGCTGAGATTCTAAGCCACAGCCTCACACAGAGCCGAGAGGATGATTTAGACACATCCTTTTCTAAAGCAATTAATCTAAGAGCCACGGGTGATGCTCATTCATTTCCATTTGAAAGCAGTTTCTTCAGGCTTCACAAACTGGTGGTCTGAGGCAAAGACCTACCTGACATTCAGGTCAACAGAACAGTAGGTAAGCAAAAGGCACAAAGCAGGGTTTCTCTACTGAGACTTTACTGGTCACACTGATATCTGAGTTTTCTGAGATCCTCCCCATTCATTTCAGGTATCCAGTAAATGGCCATGTCACAGAGCTCGGAGGTGGTACATATCTTGGACAAAAAAAAATGAGCCTATTCTGGAGAATGGCCAGAATTCAGGAAGAAAACAGGAACTAAGGAAAATAGTAGGTGTTGCCCATCGATAAGGCAAGCAACAGTCCATTCATAAATTGGGCAGGATGTGTGCTGGAATGCTTTCTACTTGTCAGGACACATGCATTGATGCATTCACTTTTCTCATATCTTCAACCACCGACAAAGTGGGATACACAGACATAGAATCACTCACCATGTCAAATGACTTATTAAAAACAGTCCACTCCAAACCAAACAAACTGCCTTTCCTACCTATTCTCAGAACATGAGACAAAACCATAAACTCACATCTACACCCACAAAGGCATATCTTTTACCCACATAGGTCTGTGAGTAACCAGAGTGTCCTCAGACTGATAGGCCATACTATGTTCCCCCAAAATGGCCTGTCCTGTCTCAGATCTGGTCTCCTTTACCAACTCTCTAAAGTTTTCAGGAGCCATCGGTGAGTCACTACCTGCTTTCTCAGGAAAGGCCCCTCTTCAGAGCTTTCCTGGCCTTTAGTGATCCACAAGAAAGACTGACTCTGTCCTTGGTAAATCCAAACAAGTGAACCCACTGGGAAAGGGACTGGGACTGGCTCTTGGTGCCTGGCTTCCTGGATCCCAAGTTCAGAGGGTTCCATCACCAAGGAAGTGAGGTAGGTCACTTCCTTCAGGAACTGAATGAGGTCACTGCCTTGGCAACCACTTTGTTCTAACATTTGCTTCCAATGGCTCCATGACATGGAGGCTGCCCCTACTTCCTGTGTCACATTCACAAGTTAGAATGGTATACCAACCATAGGCACCCGGGAACAGTCAGAGTCTACTAGGGTACGGCTTACTGTCAGGAATTCAGTATTTCAAATAGAAAATAGGAAAATGAATCTAATGTGTATACAAATATATGCTAGACAAAAATCTTCCCACTGTCCTCCACAACAATGCCTTGATATGTCCTTCACCACAAGTAAGACACAATTAGTGGAGAATAGTTTGAAAATCTGTGAATATATATCTGGAAAAAAAATGAATGGAGTTCACAACCTTGGAGGTGGTAGAGGAATTTCCAAATGTAAAAGAAAGGATAAACACTCCACAAACATGGAGCTCTGGTGGCCTAATAAATTTTTGAGAAACTGCCTCTGAGTTTGGGCCCTTGAAATATTTGTTGTTGTCAGGAGCTTTAGCTTCCTTTGTAGTGAGACCATCAAATCTGGGTCAGCATCTATGTGACCTGGATGACATGGTTCCTTATTTTCTATTGAACATGAGGCAGCAGTTCTGAATTCTATCTTTGTAGGTAAACTGAGGCCACTGGGGTCTAAGTGTCTAACCGTGTGGTCTGTGAAGCCATTTGGTCATACTCGAATTTTTGTGGTGTTATTTACTGCAGTACTCTGAGTTTGGTATTGGCTTCATGAAGTACAAGGAGATAAACTGGGACACAGTCCTAGAGGGAGTACTCTCATGTGTGGTGAGTGAGGGTCTGCAGGAGAATGCACCAACCAGGCTTCTATCCCAAAAAGCTTGCACCCATGTCCATAGCAACCTGATTCTGAACATTGCCATGAAACCTCTCCATATAACAAGATCCCTTTATTTGTAAGGGTCTGCTGGCTGCACCATGTCAGTCACAATCTATTTGGAAGCCAAGGGAAGATCCATGTGGCCCCACGACAGATGTTTTATCATACACCTGCCAACCACTGCTCTAGGCCCACAACTCAGCAGGCTCCAACTTTCTGGCATCTCTGTTCTACAACATTTTCATGAAACCCAGTCAATCAGGGCACTGTCTGGTATACTCGTGATCAGCAACAGACATCCAAAGATTTTCTAGTGCCACCTGTTCATAGGAATATCAAAAATTTTATGGTGTTTATCTAGCCAATTTTCAAGGATGAAGTTGGAGGCACTGTGGGTTTCAATTCATTCAGGAACCATGAAATAGTGAGGAAGCTCATTTCAATGAAAGCTCGGGACAACTCTCACAGGCAAGGCTTCCCAAGGAGTGGCCAAAAGGTCACATGAAGCCAGGCCCATTGAGGTTTACAATTGAGGTCCATGTGTGTTTTGACTCTCAACTATGGCTGCTAAGTCTTTCTGAATAAAGTCATGTGATATCCTGGCTGAGAATCCCAGTGCTCTTTGGAAAGCCAACCTGGGCCTAGATCTCAGTCTCCAAGGGCAACTCTCATGTGTGGCCTCCTAAATTCCAAACACAATTCATGCCAATACATCGCTGAGATCTGTTCCAGAACTCAGTCTCTAAAGGGAATCACACAAGAGTTAAAGCCCAGGTTGACCCTGGAATCTTTTCCAACCGTAACACAAATGACCACAATTAAACCAAAACACTCCAACATGGCCCTCATCTTCTTCCATATAGACAGTCATAATAAACTCTGGTTGGAGGTTTCCATGAGGGGCGCAGCCCAAGACAGTGTTCAAAATAAGCTCACTTGCCACTCATTTGCCTAAAGTCAGGGTGGCATGGAAACCCTTCCTGTGAACGAGGGGTGATCAAATAGGCCTGCCATTAATAGTGCTCTACTTCTCCAATTTGAGGCCTACTCTCTGTGGGGTATAGATTCTTTATGAGAATTGGGGTCATGAGAAAACCCAAGCACCTATTGGCTACCCTCTGAAGGGATTTGAAGAACCCATTTGAGGGAACCAAGGAGTTGGATCAAAAGACTTTAGATATAGGGTTTTGGTTAGAGAGTGAATGTAAATTTCAGCATATGTGAAGAGTCAGCCACAGTGATGAACTGGGGAAAATGTGTAGGAAAGCAGATATCAATAGAGATATTAGGAAATCAGGCAAAGTACAAAGAGAGTGATAGGATAAGACATTTTTAACAGGGTTGAGTTTGAATATACAATCTTAGGAAGAACCAAATATGTAGTCACCAATAGGAATGATATTCGAGATCATTAGTGAATCAGGACATGGATGTTGTTAGTAATACATGCTCACTTTCAATATAGGCTTTGGTACAATCATAAGTGTGACACTTGCATTTTTTGTCAGGAATATTACTGTGATGAAATGCATATGTATATCAGGTGACTAGAATATTTCTTCCACCATTTTTGAAAGCAATATTTTAAAGGCTTATAAATTAGTATTGGGGATACAAATAGGTATACCCTGGGTCTATGAATATAGAGATGATTCTTTAATAGACCATACTGTGAATAAATAATATAACTGGTTCTAAATTTAAATAATGGATTGAATTGATATCTGAAAATATACAAGAAATCTTACATTGATATACATACATTCATTCCGAACAGTTATACATCTAATGATAATATTAGTGTTACGGTTTATTATGAAGAGTGTGTGAGTTTTGTTTCAAAAGTGATTATGGAAATCGAAAATAATGTGTTTGGAAAGAATCTCATGAAAAGAACAGTCAAGAAACATGGAGGAATACATGTCTTCTCAAGTAGGAAGTGATTGAAATTGAACCAAATGCCTATAAATTTGTAAAATTGTGGATGAAATGATATATCCTATATTGCCCATAAACTGCAGAAATAGTAATGTACCAGTGTTGAATAAAAATGAACTTCAAAATACACATCATGTCCCATAGGTGTCTACTTGCATTGATGTTAAACTGGGTGAGTCACTGTAGAAATATTAGGATTTCTTAGCACCATTCCCTGAAGTTAGTTTTCAGTACTAGGAAACAAATATGTATTTCAGTGGATGTATATTTCTAAGAATAATCTTGTGAAAAATTGATTATATATCCCCATACAGGAACATGAATGAATTTAGGCAGTGTATAGTAAGACACTTATATTTCATATTTTGAAAATCTGGAGACTATATATATATAGACACAAACACACACACATTATAATGTAGCAATATATATGCCAATTGAAATTCATCATGAAAAATAACTCATCTGCATATCAAAAAATATTCATTATACTGAACATGGATTATGTATAATGTTGTTCATCTAGGAAGGTGACCCATGGGTTGAATTTTTAGTTCCAACAGCCTTTAGGAGAAGTGATCTCTTCTCACAATTTGTATCTGCCAAGTCAGCCACCTCACAAGAATGTACGTGTGAAACCAGGTAGGATTCTATTTGTGCATATAAAAATACATGTGCTTAATAGGCTAAAGAGAAAGAGAGACAGAAATTCACATATTTCTTAACTTTAAAAACACATGGAGAATTATTTCAACAAATAATTGACTAGATTTATAACTCCTACCTTATATCATGCAAAAGGCAAGTACAACTACACACCATTCCTCTTCTGAACTGCTTGCATTTCTATTCTGTTTTGGTTATTTTTCTCATCATATTAGTATTAGTAGTCAGAGTCTATAAGGGTATGGACTAGTGTCAAGGATTCAGTATTTCGAATGAAAAATTGAAAAATGAATCCAATGTGTATGCAAATATGTGCTACAAAAAAATCTTCCTTCTCTCATATAGAAGAATGACTTGACATTACCATTGCCCCAAGTAAGTCACAATTAGAAGAGAAGAGTTAGAAAATCTGTAAATATATATCTGCAATGAAAATGCTCAGGAGTGCACAACCTTGGAGGTGGTAGAGGAGTTTCCAAAAGTAAGTGACATGGGAAATACTCCACAGACATGAAGATCTGCTGGCCTAAACACTTCTTGAGAAACTGCCTTTGAGGTTGGGCACTTGAAATATATGTTGTTTTCAGGAGCTTTCGCTTCCTTTATAGTGAGACCATCTAAGCTGGGTCTGCATCTATGTGACCTGGAGGACATGGCATCTTATTTTCCAATCAACATGAGGCAGCAATGCTGAATTCTCTCTTTGTAGGTAAACTATTGCCACTGGGGGCTAAGTGTCTCTCCGTGTGGACTGTGAAACCATTTGGTCATCTTCCACTTTTCGTGGTGTTTCTTGCTGCTGCACTGGTAGTTTGGTATTGGCATCACGAAATACAAGGAGTTCAACTGGGACACAGTGCTGGAGGGAGTTCTGTCACGTGTGGTACGTGTACCCTGGTCTACAGTAGAATGCACCAACCAGGCTTCTATCCCACATAGCTTGCCCCCTTGATCATAGCAACCTGATTCTAAACATTACTCTGAAACTTCTCCATATAACAAGATGCCTTTATATACAATGGTCTGATGGCTGCACCATGTCTGTCTCAAGACAATTGAAAGTCAATGGCAGATCCACATGGCCCCACCACAGATGTTTTATCACACACCTTCCCACCACTGCTCTAGGCCCACTACTCTGCAGTCTCCAACTTTCTGGCATCTCTGTTCTAAACATTTTCATGAAGCCCAGTCAATCAAGGCACTGTCTGGTATACTCATGATCAGCAAAAGTACATCAAAAGGTTCTCCAGTGCCATCTGGTCATGAAAATTTCTAAACATTCATGGTATTGATCTAGACAAATTTCAAGGATGAAGGTGGAGGCACTGTGGGTTTCAATTCATTCAGGGACCATTAAATGTTGAGGAAGCTCATTTCAATGAAAGATCTGGAGAACACTCACAGGCAAGGCTTCCCAAAGAGTGGCCAAAAGGTCACATGAAGCCAGGCCCATTGAGGTCTACAATGTGAGGTCCATGTGTGTTTTGACTCTCAACTGTGGGTGCCAAGTCTTTCAGAATAAAATCATGTGATATCCTAGCTGAGATTCTCAGTACTCTTGGGAAAGCCACCCTGGGCCTAGATCTCAGTTTCAAAGGGTGACTCTCATGTGTGGCCTCCTGAAATCGCAACACAATTCATGGCAATACTTATCTGAGGTCAGTTCCAGAACTCATTCTCTAAGGGGAATCACACCAGTGTTCAAGCCCAGTTGGACCCAGTCATCTCTTCCATCTGCCACACAAATGACCACAATTAAAACCAAAACACTCCCACATTGTCCTCATCTTCTTCCACATAGACACTCCTCATAACCTCTGGCTGGAGTTTTTCATGAGGGGCACAGCCCAAGACAGTGGCCCAAATAAGCTTTCTTGCCCCTCATTTGCCTAAAGTCAGGGTGGCCTGGACACCCTTCCTGTGAACCAGGAGTGATTAAATAGGCCTGCCATTAATACTGCTCCACTTCTCCACTTTGAGGCCTTCTTACTGTGGGGTTTAGTTTCTTCTTTTTTTAAAAAAAATTGAAATTTAATTGGAAAGTTAAAAAAAATTGTATTGCAGAATATTAAATTTCCTATGCAAAAGCCTTTATCTTGTTTGTGAGGGAAACCTTGATGCCTTGCCAATCTGGTTATATGGAGACACTGAAAATTTTCTGTTACATACTACATGGATGAATGGCTACAGCACATCGTTTTTTCAAACTGAAAGGCAGATAACAGCAAGTAAGATAACAAATAAAAGCCAATTTTATTAAAAAATAAAGTTGTAAAATGTCTCAAATATTGGAAATTAAATTCCTTTTTTTTTCTTTTTTTTTGGTTGTTCAAAAGCTCATGCTATATCATCTTTCATACATTTGACTCATTTGGGTTATGAACTCCCATTTTTACCCCAATACAAATCGCAGAATCACATCAGTTACACACTCACGTTTTTACATAATGGCATATTAGTGATTGTTGTATTCTGCTACCTTTCCTATCCCCTATTATCCCCCTCCCCTCTCCAACCATCTACCCTCTATACCTCATCTGCTATTGTTCAATTCTCTCCCTTGTTTCCCCCCCTTTCCCCTCACAACCTCTTATATGGAATTTTGTGTAACATTTAGTGTCTCCTACCATTTCCATATGCTTTCCATTCTCTCTCCCTTTCTCTCCCCCCACTCATCTCCATTTAGTGTTAATATTTTCCTCATGCTCTTCTTCCCTGTTCTGTTCTTATTTGCTCTCTTTATATCAAAGAAAACATTTGGCATTTGTTTTTTAACGATTGGCTAGCTTTGCTTAGCATTATATGTTCTAATGCCATCCATTTGCCTTCAAATTCAATGATTTTTGTCATTTTTTAATGCTGCATAATACTCCATTGTGTATAGATGCCCCTTTTTTATCCATTCGCCTATTGAAGGTCATCTAGTTTGGTTCCACAGTTTAGCTATTATGAATTGTGCCGCTATGATCAGTGATGTGGCAGTATCCCTATAGTGCGCTCTTTTAAGATCCTCAGGGAATAGTCCGAGAAGTGAGATAGCTGGGTCAAAGGGTGGATCCTTTCCCTGCTTTCCCAGGTATCTCCATACTGCTTTCCAAATTGGCCTCAACATTTTCCAGTCCCACCAGCAGTGTACAAGTGTACCCTTTTCCCCACATCCTCGCCAACACTTATTGTTGTTTGATTTCATAATGGCTGCCAATCATACTGGAGTGAGATGGTATCTTAGGGTGGTTTTGACTTGAATTTCCCTAACTGCTAGAGATGGTGGGCATTTTTTCATGTTCTTGTTGATGGATTGTATGTCCTCCTCTGTGAAGTTTCTGTTCAGGTCCTTGGCCCATTTGTGGATTGGTTTATTTGTTATCTTATTGTTTAATTTTTGAGTTCTTTGTATATTCTAGATATTAGGGCTCTATCTGAAGTGTGAGGGGTAAAAATTTGTTCCCAAGATGTAGGCTCTCTATTTACCTCTCTTATTGTTTCTCTTGTTCCGAAAAAAAACTTTTTAGTTTAAGTAAGTCCCATTTGTTGATTCTTGTTATTAACTCTTGTGCTATGGCTGTCCTATTAAGGAATTTGGAGCCCAACCCCACAGTATGTACATCGTAGCCAAATTTTTCTTCTATTAGATGCAGTGTCTCTGATTTTATATCTTGCTCCTTGATCCATTTAGAGTTAACTTTTGTGCATGGCGAGAGAAAGGGATTCATTTTCATTTTGTTGCATATGGATTTCCAATTTTCCCTGGACCACTTGTTGAAGATGCTATCCTTCCTCCATTGCAAGCTTTTAGGCCCTTTTTCAAATATAAGAAAGTTGTACTTTTGTGGATTGGTTTCTGTGTCCTCTATTCTGTACCATTGGTCCAGCTGACTTTTGTGATACCAGTACCACGCTGTTTTTGTTACTATTGCTTTGTAGTACAGTTTGAACTCTGTTATCGCTATACATCCTGATTCACACTTCCTGCTTAGAATTGCTATTGCTATTCTGTGTCTATTGTTTTTCCATATGAAATTCATGATTGCTTTATATATTTCTACAAGAAATGCCATTGGGATTTTGATTGGCATTGCATTAAACCTGTAGAGAACTTTGGGTAATATCGCAATTTTGATGATGTTAGTTCTGCCTATACATGAACAGGGTACATTTTTCCATCTTCTAACATCTTCTTCTATCTCTTTCTTTAGAGTTATGTAACTTTCATTGTATAAATCTTTCACCTCTTTTTTTAGGTTGATTCCCAAGTATCTTATTTTCTATGAGGATATTGTGAATGGAGTCGTTTTCCTCATTTCAATTTCAGAAGTTTTGTTGCTGATATACAGGAATGCCTTTGATTTTTTCTTGTTGATTTTATATACTGGCACTTTGCTGAATTCATTTATTAACTCTAGTAGTTTCTTTGCATACCCTTTAGGGTTTGTTAAATATATTATCATGTCATCCTCAAATAGCGAATATTTAAGTTCTTCTTTTTCTATTTTTATGCCTTTAATTTCTTTTGTCTGTCTAATTGCTCTGGCTAGTATTTCAAGAACTAAACTGAATAGAAGTGGTGATAGAGGGCATCTCTGTCTTGTTCCAGATTTTAGAGGGAATGCCTTCAGTTTTTCTCCATTTAGGATGATGCTAGCCTGAGGTTTAGCATATATAGCTTTTACCATGTTGAGGTAAGTTCTTGTTATCCCTAATTTTTATAGTGTTTTGAACATAAAGGAATGCTGTACTTTGTCAAACGCTTTATCTACATCTATCGAGATGATCATATGGTTTTTGTCTTTAAGTCTATTGATGTGGTGGATTACATTTATTGATTTCCATAAATTAATCCAGGCTTGCATCCCAGGGATGAATCCTACTTGATCATGAAACACAATTATTTTGATATGCTTTTGTATTCAATTCACCATGATTTTATTGAGAATTTTTGCATCCAAGTTTATTAGAGGTATTGGTCTGTAGTTTTCTTTCTTTGAAGTGTCTTTGTCTGGTTTTGGAATCAGGGTGATGTTGGCCTCATAGAATGAATTTGGAGGAACTCCTTCTATTTCTATTTTTTGAAATTGCTTGAAAAGTATTGGTATTAATTCTTCTTTGAGGGTTTTGTAGAACTCCACTGTATACCTATCCGGTCCAGGGCTCTTTTTGGTTGGTTGTCTTTTGATGGTTTCTTATTTTTCTT
Source organism: Callospermophilus lateralis (assembly GCF_048772815.1). Classification (NCBI taxonomy): domain Eukaryota; kingdom Metazoa; phylum Chordata; class Mammalia; order Rodentia; family Sciuridae; genus Callospermophilus; species Callospermophilus lateralis. The sequence continues at coordinate 1,306,350 of NW_027513674.1, forward strand.
CCTTTGTTATTGGTCTATTTAAATTGTGGGTGTCTTCCTTACTCAATCTGGGCAGATCATATGACTTAAGAAATTTATCGATATCTTCTTTATCTTCTATTTTATTGGAATATAGGGTTTCAAAATACTTTCTAATTATCTTCTGTGTTTCTGTAGTGTGTGTTGTGATATTTCCATCTTTATTCCATATGTTAGTAATTTGAGTTCTCTCTCTTCTTCTCTTCGTTAGCATGGCTAAGGGCCTGTCGAACATATTTATTTTTTCAAAGAACCAACTCTTATTTATTTCAATTTTTACAATGTAGATTTTTTGTTTCAATTTCATTGATTTCTCCTCTAATTTCAATTATTTCTTGTCTTCTACTACATTTGATGTTGTTTTGCTCTTCCTTTTCTAGGTTTTTGAGGTGTAGTGTGAGTTCATTTATTTGTTGTTGTTTTTTTTCTTTTTCTGAGGAAAGAATTACAAGAAATGAATTTCCCTCTTAAAACGGCTTTCATTGTGTCCCATACAAACCGGTATGTTGTGTCTCTATTGTCATTTGTCTCTAAGAATTTTTTTATCTCCTCCTTTATGTCTTCTGTAACCCACTGATCATTCAGTAACATATTGTGCATTTTCCATGTGATGTAGAATTTTTCCTTCCTTTTTTTTCATTGATTTAAAGTTTCAATCCATTATGATCAGATATGGTGCATGGTATTATCTCCATACCTTTATATTTACTAAGAGTTTCCCTATTGCATAATATATGGTCTATATTGGAGTAGGATCAATGTGCTGCTGAGAAGAACGTGTATCCACTTGATGATGGTTGATATATTTTATATATGTTGGTTACGTCTAGGTTATTGATTGTGCTATTGAGTTCTATAGTATCTTTATTCAGCTTTTGTCTGGAGGAAGGCAAGAGACTTCATCCACTATGACTGCCCTTTTTGCCATTTTAGTTTTGGATGCACACATGGGATCTTTCTTTAGATCCATCAGGTGCTGAGAATCTAAGCCACAGGCTCACACAGGGCCAAGATGCAGATTCAGAAACATCCCTTTCCAAAGCAATTAAGCAAAGAACCACAGGTGATACCCATTTATTTCCATTTGAAAACTGTTTTCTTCAGTCTTCACAAAGGGGTTGCCGGAGGCAAAGACCTTCCTGACATTCAGGGCAACAGACAGGGAAGCAAAAGGCCCAAAGCAGGGTTTCTCCACTGAGACTTTCTTGGTCACACTGATATCTGAGTTTTCTGAGATACTCGCCATTCCCTTCAGCTATCCAGTACATTGCCATGTCACAGTGCTTGGGGTGGTACATATCTTGGACACAAAACCATGAGCGTATTCTAGAGAGTGGCCAGAATTCAGGAAGAAAACAGGAACTTAGGAAGATGGCGAGTGTTGCCCATTTATAAGGCAAGCTGCAGTTCATTCATAAATTGCACAGGATGAATGCTGGGAAGCTTTCTAGTAGACTGGACAAATCCCATGATGCATTTTCTTTTCTAATGTCTACAACCACGGACACAATGGGATATATAGACACAGAAACACTCGCCTTGTCAAATGACTTACTAGAAACAGTCCACTCCAAAACTAACAAACCACCTTTCCTACCTATTCTGAGAACAGGAGACAAAACAACAAACCCACAACCACACCCACAAAGGCACCTCCTTCCGCCAGTAGGTCTCTGACTATCCAGAGTGTCCTCTGACTGGTGGGCCATGATATATTCCCCCATATTGGGGTGTCCTGTCTCTGATATGGTCTCCGTGGCCAACTCTGTGATGCTGTCAGAAGCCAGCGATGAGCCACTACCTGCTTTCTCAGGAAAGGCCCCTCTTCAGATCTTCCTGGCATTTGGCCAACCTCACATCAGTATGTACCAAGAAAGACTGACTCTGTCCTTGGTAAATCCAAACAAGTTTGACCACTGGGACTTGCACTGGGACTGGCTTTGGGTGCCTGGCTTCCTGGATCCCATGTTCAGAGAGTTTCATCACCAAGGAAGTAAGTTGAGTTCATTTCCTTCAGGAACTGAATGAGGTCACTACTCTGGCAACCACATTTTCCTAACAGTTCCTTCCGAGGGTCCCATCAGATGGAGGCTGCACCTACTTGCTCTGACATTTTCACAAGTTAGAATGGTATATCAACCATAGGCACCCGGGATCAACTCTCCACACAGGCCTGGTTTGGTCCATCTTCACTACATTAAGAAAAGAGAGGCTGATTCAGACACCTCCTTTCATCATGACCAGGATGTTTTCCATGTAAGATGACTTTTGCTCTCTCAGGTCCCTCATAGCTGCCTACATCTTCTCCAGGGATTATTTCTACATGGACTTTTGATGTTGTCAGCTGGTGGAAGATCCCCTACCTTCCTGTATTGTAAGACCAACTCTGTTCCTGCTCTTCTGTAAATGAGATTGAGGGAACAGTGTATGGTTAGGGTTAATAGCATGTTCGATTTGGGTTAGGAATAATTATGCTGGATGAATAATGGTATTGGGAACCTGTGATATTTATAAGAATATAGACGTGAAATATATGTATGAGAACAGAGATCTAGGAAAGATTTGAAGCCCAGATAGGAATTGAAACCACGATTGGTATACTTAGCTTGAATTATGTTCTGCACCGAGGTCTCAGATAAATTGATATACAATGGCATAGGACCGTGTACCTCGGATGTTTGAATGTAGAAGAGAACATGCAGTCAAAAAGGGATAGTCTGTAGGATTAGGAAGATAGTCAGTAGGTTTAGGAAGAATAGTGAGTATAGGAGTTGGACCAAAAGTTCTTTAGCAATAGGGTTTCAGATAGAGAGTGAATGTAAATGTCAGCACATTTGAAGTTACAGTCACAATGATGAACTGGGGACAATATGTAGAAAAGCAGATATCAATAGGGACATTAAGAAATCAGGCATAGTATAAAGTGAGTGATAGGATTAGATATTTTCAAAAGGCTTGAGGTTGAATATATAATCTTAGGAAAAAAACAAATATGTAGTAACAAAGAGGATTGACATTTGAGAGCATTACTCAACCTGGACAGATGTTTTTAATAATCCATGCTCACTTTCCATTTAGGCTTTGGTACAATCATAAGTGTGACCTTTGCATTTTGTGTCCAGAATACTACTGTGATAAATGTATATGTAGATCAGGTGACATGAGTCTTTCTTCCACCATTATGGGGAGCAATATCCTGAAAACTTATAAATTAGTACTGGGGATACGAAAAGGTGTACCCTGTGTTGATGATTATTCAGATGATGCATGAATAGACCATATTGTGAATAAAGTATATAACTGGTTCCAACTTTAAATAATGGATTGAATTTGCATCTGAAAAAAATATATGAAATCTTATATTGATATACATAAATTCATTCCAACCTGTTATATATCTAATGGTAATATTAGGGTTACAGTTTATCATGAAGAGTGAGTTTTGCTTGAACAATGATAATGGAATCGAAAATAATGTGTTTAGAATGAAGTCAAGTGAAAAGACCAGTAGAGAAATATGGAGGAATACATGTGTTCTGAAATAGTAAGTAATTGAAAGTGAACCAAATGCCTATAAATTTGTGAAGTTGTGAATGAAAAAAATATATCCTATGTTGTACATAAACTGAAGAAATTTTAATGTACCAGTGTTTAATAAAAATGAACTTCAAAATACACATCATGTCCCATAGAAATCTATTTGCATTGATGTTAAACTGGGTCAGTTACAGTAGAAATATTAGGATTTGTAAGCACCATTCACTGAACTTAGTTTTCAGTAGTAGGAAACCAATATGTATTTCAGGTGGTTGAGTATTTCTTAGAATAATCTTGTGTAAAGTTGATTATACACCCAAATACATGAATACGAATGAATTTAGGGAGTGTATAATAAGATACATATATTTCATATTTTGGAAATTCTGGAGAATATATATATATATATATATACACACAAATACACACACAAACACACACACACAAATTAATATGTAGAAATATATATGCCAATTGAAATTCATCATAAAATATAATTCATCCACATATCCAAAAATATTCATTTTACTTAACATGGATTTATGTATAATGTTTTTTACTAGGAAGCTCACCCATAGGTTGAATTTTCAGTTCAATCAGTATTTAGGGGGAGTCATCTCTTTTCACAATTTTTATATTCCAATGTCAGTGAGCTCACAAGAATGTACGTGGGATACCAGGTAGGATAGTATATGTGCATAAAAATTACATGTGCTGAATAGGATACAGAGAAAGGGAGACAGGAATTTACATATGTGATAACTTTAAAAACTCATGAAGAAATATTATAATAAAAAGTTGACTAGATTTAAAACACATACTCTTGATAAAGCAGAAGGCAAATACAAGTATACACCATGCTTCCTATGAAAGGACTGTATTTCTATTCAGTTAGGTTTCTTTTTCTCCATCATATTAGGATTAGTAGTCAGATTCTAGTAGGGTATGGGTTGGTGTCAGGGATTCAGTATTTCAAATGGAAAATAGAAAAATTAATCTAATGTGTATGCAAACATGTACTACAGGAACAACTTCCCACTCTCTTCCAGAACAATGGCTTGACATAACCATCACTCCAAGTAAGACACAATTAGAGGAGAGGAGTTAGAAAATCTGTGAATACATATGAGAAATGTAAAATGCTCAGAAGTTCACAACACTGGAAGTAGAAGAACAGTTTCCAAAAGTAAGGGAGAGGGTAAACACTTCACAAACATGGAGCTCTGCTGGCCTAAAGACTTCTTGAGAAACTTCCTCTGTGGTTGGGCACATGAAATATTTGTAATTGTCAGGAAATTTAGTTTCGTTTGTAGTGACACCATGAAATCTGGGTCTGCATCTATGTGACCTGGAGGACATGGTTCCTTATTTTCTAATGAAAATGAGGCAGCAGTTCTGAATTCTCTCTTTGTAGGTAAACTGTGGCCACTGGGAGCTAAGTGTCTTCCCGTGTGGTCTGTGAAGCCATTTGGTCATGCTCCAATTTTCAGGGTGTTTCTTACTCCTGAACTGGGAGTTTCGTATTAGATTCATGAAATACAAGGAGTTCAACTGGGACACAATGATAGAGGGAGTTCTGTCACGTGTGGTTTGTCATGGTCGACAAGAGAATGTACGAACCAGGCTTTAATCCCACATAGCTTTCCCACTTGACTATAGCAACCTGATTCTGAACATTGCCCTGAAACCTCTCCATATAAAAAGATGCCTTTACATATAAGGGTCGGCTGCCTGCACCATGTCAGTCGCAAGTCTTTTGGAAGCCAATGGAAGATCCAGGTGATCCTACCAAAAATATTTATTTACACACCTACAGTCCACTGCTCTATGCCCACTACTCAGCAGGCTCCAACTTACTGGCATCTCTGTTCTACAACATTTTCACGAAACCCAGTCAATCAAGGCACAGTTTGGAACCATCATGATCAGCAACAGGACATTCAAAGTTTATCCAGTGCCACCTGGTCATGGAAATTTCAAAAATTTCATGGTATTTATCTAGCCATTTTTCAAGGATGAAGTTGGAGGCACTGTGGGTTTCAATTAATTCAGGAACCATTAAATGGTGAGGAAGCTCATTTCAATGAAAGCTCTGGAGATCACTCACGGGGAAGGCTTCCCAAAGAGTGGCCAAAAGGTCACATGAATCCAGGCCCATTGAGGTATACAAAGTGAGATCCATGTGTGTTTGTATTCTCAACTAAGGGTCCCAAGTCTTTAAGAGTTAAATCATGTGATATCCTGGCTCAGAATCCCCGAGCACTGTGGAAAGCCATCCTGGGCCTAGATCTCAGATTACAAGGGTAATTCTCATGCGTGACCTCCTAAAATCCCAACACTATTTTTTCCAATACTTCTCTGAGGTCAGTTCCAGAACTCAGTCTCTAAGGGTAATCACACCAGAGTTCAAGCTCCGGTGGACACAGTCATCTCTTCCAACTACCACACAATTGACCACAATTAAAACCAAAACACTCCCATATGGCCCTCATCTCCTTCCATATAGACACTCATCATAACCTCTGGCTGGAGGTTTCCATGAGGGGCGCAGACCAAGACAGTATCCACAATAATATACCTTGCCCCTCATTTGCCTAAAGTCAGGGTGCCCTGGACACGCTTCCTGTTAACCAGGAGTGATCAAATAGGCCTGGTGTTAATACTGTTCTGCTTGTCCAATTTGAGGCCTACTGACTGTCAGATATTGATTCTTTATGTGAATTGGAGTCATGAGAAAACCCAAGCACCTATGGGCTAGCCTCTGCAGGTTTTGAAGAACTCGTTTGACCCAAAGGATACCTATTCTCACTTGATGGAGGTCAGGAACCTTACAGAGGAAGGCGAGAGACTTCATGCCAATGACTGCTCTTTTGGCCATTTTGGTTTTGAATGCACGCATGGGAAATTTCTTTAGATCCCTCAGGTGCTGAGAATCTAAGCCACTGCCTCATACAGAGCCAAGGGGCTGATTCAGACACATCCCTTTTCAAAGCAGTTAAGGAAAGAGCCACATGTATGCCCAATAATTTCCATTTGAAAACTGTTTTCTTCAGGCTTCACAAAAGGGTGGCCTGAGTCAAAGACCTTCCTGAAATTCAGGAAAACAGAACAATAGGTAAGCAAATGGTCCAAAGCAGGGTTGCTCCACTGAGAATTTCCTGGTCACACTGATACTTGAGTTTTCTGAGATGCTTGTCATTTCTTTCAGCTATCCAGTACATGGCCAGTCACAGAGCTTGAAGGTGGTACATATCGTGAACAAAAAACCATGGTCCTATTCTGTAGAGTGGCCAGAATTCAGAAAGAAAACAGGAACTTAGGAATATAGCAGGTATTGCGCATCAATAGGGCAAGCTACAGTCCATTCATAAATGGGGCAATTTGAATGCTGAGAATCTTTCTACTAGACAGGACACATCCATTGATGCATTCTATTTTCTAATGCATACAACCACGGACACAGTGAAATACTGAGACATAGAAACACTCGCCATGTCAAAAGACTTACTAGAAACACTAAACTTCAATCCAAACAAACCGACTTTAATACCTATTCTAGGAAAATAAGACAAAACCACAAACCCACAAAAACACCCACAAAGGCACCTCCTTCCCCCAAGTAGGTCTGTGACTATCCAGAGTGTCCTCTGACTTGTGGGCCAAAATATGTTCCCCCAAATTGGCCTGTCCTGTCTCAGATCTGGTCTCCTTGGCCAACTCTGTGAAGTTCTCAGTAGCCAGCGGTGAGCCACTACCTGCTTTCTCAGGAAAAGCCCCACTTCAGAGATTTCCTCTCATTTGGCCTTCCTCACATCTGTAGGTACCAACAAAGACTGACTCTGTCCTTGCTGAATCCAAACAAGTGAGACCACTGGGACTGGGACAGGGACTGGCTCTGGGTGCCTGGCTTCCTGGATCCCAAATTCAGAGAGTTCCATCACCAAGGAAGTTAAGTGAGGTCCCTTCCTTCAGAAATTGAATGAGGTCACTGTCTTGGCAACCACTCTGTCATAACTGTTGCTTTCAAGGGTCCCATGATACGGAGGCTGCCCCTACTTTCTGTGATACTTTCACAAGTTAGAATGGTATATCAACAATAGGCACCCAGGAATAGATCTCCACACAGGCCTAGTTTGGTCCAACTTCTCTACGTTAAGAAGAGAAGCTGATTCATACACAACCTTTTATCCTGACCAGGTTGTTTGCCATGGAAGATGACTTTTGGTCTCTCAGGTCCTTCATAGCTGCCTACCTCTTCTCCAGGGATCATTTCTGCATGTACCTTTGAGGTTCTCAGGAGGTGGAAGATTCCCTACATTTCAGTATTGTAAGATCAACTCTTTCCCTGCTCTTCTGTAAAGTTAGATTGAGGGAACAGTGTATGGTTATGGTTAATAACATGTTCGGTTTGGGTTAGAAATCATTCTGCTGGATGAATAATGGTATTGGGAACTTGCTATGTGTATAAGAATATATAGGTGAAATATATGTATGAAAACAGAAATCTAAGTATGATTTGAAGTCCAGAAGGGCATTGGGCTCTTGATTGGGATATGCAGCTTTGAATTACGTTCTGCAGAGGTGTCTCAATTAAATCGATATACAATGCCATAGGACCTTGTACCTTGGATGAATTAATGTAGAAGGAACATCTAGTCGAAAAGGGATAGTCCGTAGTGAAAGGTTAATAAAATAGGTACTTGTCACTTCCTGTTTTTCTGTTTGCTTAACAAAACACTGTTGAAATCTTGAGAAATGTTTGCTAATCTTGTTTCCAGAATGTTCTGTTCCCAACTGCCAAACTGCAGAATGTACTCCCTCACTCAGTGTCATGCAAACCGCCCACATGCCCTCACCCATTAGTAAACTTCCCTCTCTTCCCTCTCCAAGGAAAGTATATAAGCTGTGCTTAAGGTGTTCTCAGGGCTCTCTGCTCTATTTAAGTGAGTTATGAGCCACAGCATGCTGAACCCCAAATAAACCCATTGCTGTTGCATGAGACAGACTCTTGGTGGTCTCTTCCTTCGACACTCGCCCGACCTTTACATATTGAGGTTCCACCGAGTTCTGGCAGTGGCAGACGAGAGACCCCAATGGGCTCCTCTGGGAGCAAGTAAGGCGCCTCTTTCTGGTTTCAGGTTTCATGTTAGGGCTTGGCAAAATCTCTGGCGATGAAGAGCCTGAGCTCCCTCCGAAGGTGGCTGAGAGACGTGTCACGGAGACACAGGGCACCTCCCTGGGGGACGCCGCAGAAAACTCGGGAAATTAAGGAACAATAGTCTCCTCAACTCAGTGATATTTTGTTTCAGATTCGGTATTGTCATCCCATCGGGTTTTGCCGGCTACTCATTCCTGGTTTCAGTGTTTGACGTCCATTGCCTGTGTTTATGGTCTTGTCTTATCTGTGTCATGTGTCCTTGCTTTTGCTGTTTGTGTACCTTTCATTATGGGACAGAGCAGTTCAATGCCTCTGTCCCTGACCCTTGATAACTGGAACAAAGTCCGCTTAAGAGCTCAGAATCTTTCTTGTTTTAGTAAAATGCTGGACCTGGCAGAATCTCTGTGCCTCAGAATGGCCCACCTTTGAATTCGGATGGCCCCTAGAAGGATCTTTCTACTTCGCACTAATTTAAAAATTCAGAGATATTATCTCAGCCGGGGACACATAGCCATCTGGATCAACAGCCATATATCTTAACTTGGCAGAACATCTGCAAATCTCCTCCTCCATGGGTGAAGCCTTTCCTTGCCCCTGCCTCTGCTCCTACTCCTTCCCCCATGATCTCTCAAAACCTCTCAACCTCCTCCTCCTCCACCCCCTGTTCTCCCCGAGTCACAGATTTGACTCTACTGGACTCTTCTTCCCTTACTAATCCCCTGCCCTTGTCCCCTAACCCACAACACCCTCAATTGGATTTCCCTGCTGCTGACTCAGCCTCTTTACCATTGGAGGAAGCTAAGCCAGTAATAGGGTCTGATAATGGACCGGTGTTCATGGCCCAGGTAAGTCAGGGGTTAGCCAGGAACCAGGGAATTAATTGGAAGTTATATTGTGCTTATAGATACCCGAGTTCAGGACAGGCAGATAGAATAAATTGAACCATTAAAGAGACCTTAAGAAAATTAAACTTAGAGAACAGCATAAAAGATTGGACTATGCTCCTGCCTTATGCAATGTTTCATGCAAGAAATACTCCCTCTGTTTATTTGAGTAACCTTAGCCCCTGTGAAATTCTCTATTGTTGCCCTCCTGCAGTAAGGGACCTAAGCCCGACTCAAAGACCTAACCATTCCATCCACACCCCCTTGCTTGACAGACTTAAAGCTCTAAAAAGAACTCAGTGATACCTGTGTAAACAGCTGGCCACTGCCTACCAAACTGGGGACAAAGGGACTCCACATCGATATCAAGTAAGAGACTTCATCTACGTAAGACGACATCAGGTATCATGCTTGAAACCCCGCTGGAAAGGACCATAGCCGGTGCTACTTATAACACCTCCAGTGGTAAAGGTAGACGGAATCAATTTCTGGATCCATGCCTCTCATCTCAAGCCTGCGCCCTGTCCAGACTCTGGCTGGAAACTGGAAAAGACTGGTAAAACCTTCAAATTGCGTATTCGCCATGTGGATAAGTCTGTGGACTCTCTCCTTGGCCACAAGTAGTCCTAAGCCACATCAGCCCATTCAGCAGTGATGGCTGATCACAAATCCTACTGGAAAAGAAGTATAATCTATCTCGCATACAGCCCCCTGAGGGACCTGGTGGCCATCATTCCTCCCAGACATTTGTCAGCTGGCTATAGGTCTTACCTATTGGGATATCCCTGATGAAGAGGATACCACTAAAATTCCATTAAATTACTTCTGTAGCATAGATAATGGAAACAAACATTATGGATGAAGGGACATGCAAGCCAGATGCAGGTTGGCTACCCTAGATTACTATGTTTGCCGGGCAGACTCTCAAAGCCACACTCACGGCTGTGTGGGGGGAAAGCCGACTTCTTCTGTAAGTCATGGGGATGTGAGCAAACAGGGGCTGCCTGATGGAACCCAAACTCCTCATCAAATTCAGTACACATCATTGGCCATATTACCAATTAGATAAGAAGAACCGATGGCCCCCAGAGGGGTCTCTAGATCCTCAAATTCTGCGTGACCTTTTCCCTCCTTCACTCACATCCTGAGCTATGCTTCTCCAATAGATCCTCACCCTCAGCCTTCTGCTCCAGACACTCTGCTGTCACTCCCACCTCAGCAACCTGATTTCTCCCCTCCAATTACTAGATCAAAAACCCAAACCTCTGCCGGTTCTCAGACCATTGCCTCCTTGCTGAGGCAGCAGTTACTGAAGTACCCCTCCACCCACTCACTCCTCTCTTGTCCTGTCAGTGCCCGCACCGGGTCCCGCCAGGTCTTCTTACCAGCTAAACCAAAGCTCAAACCAGCTGAGGAGAGCCCTCAGTCCCCTATCTAAGATGTAATAAAAATGGCCTTTAAAGTTGGTTTGTCATCACTGAAAACAGTTTACTAATAATTAAAGTCCCTCATATGCGTTTTGAGATACTCACTCCCATCATCCTCTCTGCTCTACCTGTTCTACTGCTCCAGTTTTTGTTGCTAGGAAAATCTCAAACCCGTTTCCCATTATTCTTTTACATCTCTCCTTCCTCATTTTCAGATCCACGGAGCTGATCACAGCCCACCTTCCCCGTCTTCCCCCTCTGCACTAGGCCCACAGAAAAGTCTTAACTGACCTTCTCGAGAAGTCTTCACCATGGCTGACTTTAGGACTTTCAGCAAAAGAGTCCCTATAAAAGAGTTCAATGTAGATAAACTTCCTCTTTTCGTGTTGCCCTGTTCTACTTGGCCAGTGGCTAAAAAAATCAGCACTTCTCAGGTAGACACCCTTTTACTAGTTTTTCACAAAATATGTGAACAAGGCCTCTGTCCTTGAGCTGGGGATTCACAGAGATGGCTACATTTCTAAGATAAAGAAGTTACCAACTGGTCTCCAAAATAAGAAAGGGAAGAAAAAGCTCTCCCCCTCCCAGGTGTCCTTTAAAAGTTAACTTGCCCAGAACAGGGGAAAAACAGGAACAAATACTGCGTTTTTGAACTTCTGCAGACTGTGAGCTTCTGAGCACCTTCCCTTAAATGTTGGGTACAAAATTCTGAAACTACCTAAACTTGAGTTTCAGGGGATTAATTGATTACAACAGAAGCAATGCCCTCTGAATCCGGTTGCAACCAAATAGGACTGTTTCCCTGTCTTTAGTGCTATCTTAGGTGCCTTGCCTTGTCCGTCCTTACAACAGAATAATTCTATATACTTAAACCTTGTTTATGTTTTCATGAAATGGTCAACAGATGTGATTAATCGTGTAATGGTGCAGATGTTTCCCAGAGTGCTCTATTATGAAGCAGGTTCATTTGAAGATCAAATAGGGGGACATACAACCAGGTTCCACTGGGAGCATATATCCCTCACTTTAGCCATCATATTAGGAATAGGATTTGCTGCACGGGTGGGCCCAGGAACCACTGCCCTTGTCCATGTGACACAATAAATGACCCAATTAGAAGCAGCAATAGACCAAAACTAAGATATTAGAAACCACCATCAGAGCTTTGCATGAAACTTTAACCTCTCTCTCTGAAGTTGTTTTACAGAACAGTTGAGGTTTGGACCTCCTCTTCATTAAAGAAGGGGGCCTTTGTGCTGCATTGAGGGAAGAATGTTGTTTTTATGCCGAACATACTGGAGTTGTAATAAAATCTATGAGTAAATTAAAAAGACACATTAAAGAGCATCAACAAGAGAGAGAGAGAGACCCAACAAGGGTTGTTTGAGTCTTGGTTCACACAGTGCCCCTGGTTAACTACGTTTTTATCAACCCTGGCTGGTCCAATAATAATCCTCATATTATTGCTAACTATAAAACCCTGTTTTCTCAACCGTGTAATTTCTTTTCTCCAGGCTCAAATTGGACGAGTTAAACTTATGGTAATACCCCACTAGGAGACATAGAATGTGAAACCCCCCAATGATAATTTTTATGATTAAAAGTAGCCAGAAAAAGAAGTGAGGAATGAAAGGTTAATAAAATAAGTACTTGTCACTTCCTGTATTTCCCTATGCTTAACAAAAAACTGTTGAAATCTTGAGAAATGCTTGCAAAACTTGTTCCCAAAATGTGCTGTCCCCAACTGCCAAACTACAGAATGTACTCCCTCACCCAGTTGCATGCAAACTGCCCACTCATCGTGACCCATCAATAAACTTCCCTCCCTGCCTTCTCCAGGGAAAGTATACAAACTCTACTTAAGCTATTCTCAGGGCTATCTGCTCTATTAAAGTGAGCTCTGAGCCCCAGCATGCTGGAAACCCAATAAACCTTTTGCTGTATCATGAGTACTCTGTTGGTCGTCTCCTTCTCCGAAGCTTGCCCGACATTTACTTGGATGATTGAATGTAGAAGAGAACATCCAGTGAAAAAGGTATAGTTGGTAGGATTAGGAAGATAGTCAGTAGGTTTAGGAAGAAGAGTGAGTATAGAATTTAGAACAAAAGTTCTTTAGCAATACGGTTTCAGTTAGAGAGTGAATGTAAATGTGAGCACAGTTGAAGAGTCAGTCACAATGATGAACTGGGGAAAATATGTAGGAAAGCAGATATCAATAGAGACATTATGAAATCAGGGAAATTACAAAGTGAGTGACAGGACTAGATATTTTGAAAAGGATTGAGTTTGAATATATAATCTTAGGAAAAAACAAATATGTAGACACCAATAGGATTGATATTTGAGAGCATTAGGCAAATTTCAGGTGCATGAATATTTCTGAGAATAATCTTGTGAATAGTTGATTATAAATCCAGATACATGAACATGAATGAATTTAGGGAGTGTATATGAGACACATATATTTCATTTTTTGAAATATCTGGAGAGTGTGTATATATATATATATATATATATATATATATATATATATATATATACACAAACACAAAACACACACAGACAAAAAAGTAGCAATATATATGTCAATCAAAATTCATCATATAATATATATTATCCACAGATCTAAAAATATTCATTTTACTGAACATGGATTTATGAATAATGTTGTTCAACTAGAAAGCTCACCCATATGTTGAATATTCAGTTTCAATGGGGTTTAGTAGGAGTGATCTTTTCTCTCAATTTGTATCTGCCAAGTCAGCCACCTCACAAGAATGTACGTGTGGTACCAGGTAGCCAACCTGATTCTGAACATTGCCCATAAACCTATCCATATAACAAGATGCCTTTACATATAAGGGTCTGGTTGCTGTACCCTGTCAGTCACAAGGCATTTGGAAGCCAATGGCAGATCAACATGGCCCCACCACACATGTTTTATCACACACCTTCACACCACTGCTCTAGGCCCACTAATGAGCAGGCTCCAACTTACTGGCATCACTGTTCTACACAATTTTCATGAAACAAAGTCAGTCAAGGCACTGTCTGGTACACTTATGGTCAGCAACAGGATATCCAAAAGTTCTCCAGTGCCACCTGGTCATGGGAATTTCAAAAATTTCATGGTATTTATCAAGCCATTTGTCGAGGATGAAGTTGGAGGCTCTTTGGGTTTCAATTTATTCAGGAACCATTAAATGTTGAGGAAGCTCATTTCAATGAAAGCTCTAGAGAACACTCACAGGCAAGACTTCCCAAAGTGTGGCCAAAAGGTCACATGAAGCCAGGCCCATTGAGGTCTACCATGTGAGGTCCATGTGTGTTTTGACTCTCAACTGTGGCTGCAAAGTCTTTCAGAATAAAATCATGTGATATCCTGGCTGAGATTCCCAGTGCTCTGGGGAAAGCCACCCTGCACCTAGATCTCAGGTTCCAAGGGCGACTATCATGCATGGCCTAGTAAAAACCAAACACAATTCATGAAAATACTTCTCTGAGGTCAGTTCCAGAATTCATTCTCTAAGAGGAATCACAACAGAGTTCAAGCCCAGGTGGACCCAGTCTTTTCTTCTAAGTGCCACACAAATTACCACAATTCCAAACAAAACGCTCCCACATAACCCTTTTCTTCTTCCATATAGACACTCATCATAACCTCTGGATGGAGGTTTCCATGAGGGGCACAGGACAGGACAGTGTCCAAAATAACCTCCCTTGCCCCTCATTTGCCTAAAGTCAGTGTGGCCTGGAAATCCTGACTGTGAAACAGGAGTGATCAAATCGGCCTGCCGTTAATACAGCTTGGCTTCTCCAATTTGAGGCCTACTGACTGTAAGGTTTAGATTCTTCATGTAAATTGGGGTCATGAGAAAACCCAAGCACCTATGGGATAGCCTCTGCAGGGCTTTGAAGAACTCTTTTGAAACAAAGGATCCCTATTCTCACTTGATGGATGTCAGGAACCTTAGAGAGGAAGGCGAGAGTCTTCATAAACAATGACTGCTCTTTTGGCCATTTTGGTTTTTAATGCACCCATGGGATCTTTCTTTAGATCCATCAGGTGCTGAGAATCTAAGCTACAGCCTAACACAGGGCCAAGAGGCTGATTCAGACACATCCCTTTCCAAAGCAATTAAGCAAAGAGCCACAGGTGTTGCCCATTCATTTCCATTTGAAAACTGTTTTCTTCAGGCTTCAGAAAGGGGTGGCCTGAGGCAAAGAACTTCCTGACATTCAGGGCAACAGAACAATAGGTAAGCAAAAGGCCCAAAGCAGGGTTTCTCCACTGAGATTTAATGGTCACACTAATATCTGATTTTTCAGAGATGCTCGCCATTCCTTTGAGCTATCCAGTACATGGTCATGGCACACAGCTTGGAAGTGGTACATACCTTAGACATAAAACCATGAGCCTATTCTGGAGAGGGGCAGAAGTCCAGAAGAAAACTGAAACTTAGGAAGATTGCAGGTGTTACCCATCGAAAAGGCAATCTGAAATCCATTCATAAATTGGACAGGATGAATGCTGGGAAGCATTCTACTAGACAGGACACATCCATTGATGCATTTTCTTTTCTAATATCTGCAACCACGGACACAGTGTGATAGACAGACATAGAAACACTCGCCTTGTCAAATGACTTACTAGAAACAGTTCATTCCACAGCAAAAAAAGCGCCTTGCCTACCTATTCTCTGAACATGAGACAAAACCAGAAACCCACCCCCACACGCACAAAGGCACCTCCTTCCCCCAAGAAGTTCTGTGACTATCCGGACTGTCCTCTGACTGGTGAGCCATACTATATTCCCACGGAATGGCCTGATCTGTCTCAGATCTGGTCTCCTTGGCCAACTCTGTGCAGGTGTCAGGACCCAGAGGTGAGCAACTACCTGCTTTCTCAGGAATGACCCCTCTTTAGAGCTTTCCTGGCATTTGGCCATCCTCACATTAGTAGGTACCAAGAAAGACTGACACTGTCCTTGGTAAATCCAAACAAGTGAGACCACTGGGACTGGGACTGGGACTGGCTCTGGGTGCCTGGCTTCATGAATCCCAAGTTCAGAGATTTCCATCACCAAGGAAGTGAGGTGAGGTCACTTCCTTTAGGAACTGAATGAGGTCACTGCCTTGGCAACCACTTTGTCCTACCAGTGGCTTCCAAGTGTCACATGAGAAGGAGGCTGCCCCTACTTTCTGTGACACTTTCACAATTTAGAATGGTATACAACCATAGGCACCCAGAAACAGCTACCCACACAGGCCTGGTTTGGTTCATCTTCTCTAAATTAAGATGTGAGAGGCTGATTCAGACAGAACCCTTCATCCTGAACAGGTTGTTTGCCATTGAACATGACTTTTGTTCCCTCAGGTTCTTCATAGCTGCCTACATCTTCTTCAGTCAACCTTTCTGCATGGAACTTTGAGGTTCTCAGCAGGTGGAAGATCCCCTACTTTCCTGTATTGTAAGACCAACTCTGTCCCTCCTCTCTGTAAATTTAGAATGAGGGAACAGTGTATGGTTAGGGTCAATAACATATTTGACTTGTGTTAGGAATCATTCTGCTGGATGAATAATGGTATTGGGAACCTGCAAAATTTATAAGAATATATATTTGAAATATAAGTATGAAAACATAAATCTAGTTACGATTTGAAGCCAGAAAGGGCATTGGGCCCTTCTTTGGGATATTTAGCTTTGAATTACATTCTGCATTTTAGTCTCAGATAAATCTATACACAATGGAATAAAACCTTGCACCTCAGATGCCTGAATGTCGAAGAGAACATCCAGTCAAAAATGGATAGTCGGTAGGATGTGGAAGATAGTAGGTTTAGGAAGAAGAGTGAGTCTTCGAGTTGGACCAATAGTTTTTTAGCAATAGGGTTTCGTTTAGAGAGTGAATGTAAATGTCAGCATATGTGAAGAGTCAGTCACAATGATGAACTGGGGAAAATATGTAGGAAAGCAGGTCTCAATAGAGACATTAGGAAATCAGACAAATTATAAAATGCGTGATAGGATTAGACATTTTCAACAGGGTTGAGGTTGAATATATAATCATAGGAAGAAACAAATATATAGTCCCCAACAATATTGACACTTGGGAGAATTAGGCATCCTGGACAAGGATGTTTTTAGTAATATATATACTCACTTTCAATTTAGGGTTTGGTACAATCATAAGTGTGACCTTTGCATTTTTGTCCAGAATATTACTGTGATAAAATGTATATGTAGATCAGGTGACATGAGTATTTCTTCCACCATTATGGGAAGCAATATTTTTAAAACCCATAAATTAGTATTGGGTATACAAATAGGTGTACCCTGTGTCAATGAATATAGAGATGATGCATGAATAGATCGTACTGTGAATAAATAATATAACTGGATCCAACTTTAGAAATTGGAATTAGAATAAATTGATATCTGAAAATATACAGGAAATCTTATATTGATATTGGTATACATACATTCATTACAACCAATTATAAGTCTAATGGTAATATTAGGGTTACGGTTTATCATGAAGAGGGTGTGTGAGTTTTCCTTCAAAAGTGATTATGGAAATCGAAAATAATGTGTTTGTTAAGAAGTCTCATGAAACGACCAGTCGAAAAACCTGGAGGACTACATGTGTTTGGAAGCAGGAAGTGATTGAAAGTGAAACAAATGTCTTTAATTTTGAAATTTTGGGTGAAAAATTTATCCATGGATGTGCATAAACTGAAGAAATAGTACTGTACCAGTTTTAAATAAAAATGAACGTCAAAATACACATCATGTCCCATAGGAATCTACTTGCATTGATGTTAAACTTGGTAAGTTACTGTAGAGATATTAGGATTTGTATGCACCTTTCACTGAAGTTTGTTTTCAGTACTAGGAAACAAATAAGTATTTCAGGTGGATGAATATTTCTGAGAATAATCTTGTGCAAAGTTGATTACAAATCCACATACATGAATATGAATGTATTTAGGGAGTGATTAATAAGACACATATATTTCATATTGTGAAAAATCTGGAGAGTATATATATATATATATATATATATATATATATATATATATATATACAAAACACACACAGACATTATAAAATGGCAATATATATGCCAATCGAAATTCATGGTGAAATATATATCATCCATAGATCCCGAAATATTAATTTTAATGAACATGGATTTATGAATAATGTTGTTCAACTAGGAAGGTCACCCATAGGTTGAATTTTAAGATCCAACAGCATTTAGCAGGAGTGATCTCTTCTCATAATTTGTATCTGCCAAGTCAGCCACCTCACAAGAATGTATATGTGATACCAGGTAGGATTCTATATGTGCATATAAAAATACATGTGCTGAATAGGCTACAGAGAAAGGGATACAGGAATTCACATATTCATTAACTTTAAAAACACATGGAGAACTATTTCAATTAAAAATTAACTAGATTTATAACACCTAACCTACATAATGCAAACGGCAAGTCCAACTATACACCATGCCTCTTCTGAACTGCTTGTATTTCTATTCTGTTTGAGTTATTTTTCTCCATCATATTAGGAATAGTAGTCAGAGTCTAGTAGGGTATAGTTTCGTGTCAGGGATTCAGTATTTTGAATGGAAAATTGGAAAATGAATCCAATGTGTATGCAAATATGTGCTACACAAAAATCTTCCCACTTTCATCCACAACAATGCCTTGACATTACCTTTGCCACAAGTAAGACACAATTAGAGGAGAAGAGTTAGAAAATACGTGAATACATATCTGGAATGGAATACGCTCAGGATTTCCCAACCTTGGAGGTGATAGAGCAGTTTCCATAAGTAAGGGACATGGTAAACACTCCACAAACATGGAGCTCTGCTGGCCTAAATACTTCTTGAGAAACTGCCTCTGAGGTTGGGCACTTGAAATATATGTTGTTGTCAGGAGCTTTAGCTTCCTTTATAGTGAGCCCATCAAAGCTGGGTCTGCATCTATGTGACCTGGAGGACATGGTTTCTTATTTTCCAATGAACCTGAGGCAGCAGTGCTGAATTCTCTCTTTGTAGGTAAACTGTGGCCACTGGGGGCTAAGTGTCACCTCGTGTGGACTGTGAAGCCATTTGGTCCTCTTCCACTTTCTGTTGTGGTTCTTGCTGCTACACTGGGACTTTGGTATTTGCTTCACGAAATACAACAATTTCAACTGGGACACAGTCCTGGAGAGAGTTCTGTCACTGTGCTGGGTCACGGTCTGCAGGAGAATGCACCAACCAGGCTTCTTTCCCACATAGCTTGCACCATTGACCATGTCAACCTGATTCTGAAAATTGCCCTGAAACCTCTCCATATATCAAAAAGCCTTTACAAATAAGGGTCTGCTGGCTGCACCATGTCCTTCACAAGCCATTTGGTAGCCAATGGCCAAACCACATGGACCTACCACAGATGTTTTATCACACACCTGCACACCTGCCCACCGCTGCTCTAGGCCCACTACTCAGCAGGCTCCAACTTACTGGCATCTTTTTTCTACATTATTTTTATGAAACCCAGTCAATCAAGGCACCCTCTAGTATACTCATGATCAGCAACAGGACACCCAAAGATTCTCCAGTTCCACCTGGTCATGGGATTTTCAAAAAATTCATGGTATTTATCTAGCCATTTTTCAAGGATGAAGTTGGAGGCACTGTGGGTTTCAAGAACCACTAAATGTTGAGGAAGCTCATTTCAATGAAACTCTGGAGAACTCTCATAGGCAAGGCTTCCCAAAGAGTGGCCAAAAGGTCAAATATAGCCAGGCCCATTGAGGCATACGTTGTGAGTTCCATGTGTGTTTTGACTCTCAACTATGGCTACCAAGTCTTTAAGAATAAAATCATGGGATATCTTGGCTGATATTCCCAGTGCTCTGTGGAAAGCCACCCTGGGCCTTGATCTCAGTTTATAAGAGCGACTCTCATGCGTGGCCTCCTAAAATTTCAACACAATTCATGCAATACTTCTCTGAGGTCAGTTCCAGAACTCAGTCTCTAAGGGGATTCACACCAGACTTCAAGCCCAGGTGGACCCTGTCATCTCTTCCAACCGTCACACAAATGACCACAATTAATACCAAAACAATCCCACATTGCCCTCCTCTTCTTCCATAAAGGCACTCATCATAACATCTGGCTGGAGGTTTCAATGAGGGGCACAGCCCAAGACAGTGTCCAAAATAAGCTCCCTTGGCCCTCATTTGCCTAAAGTCAGGGTGGCTTGGACACCCTTCTTGTGCACCAGGAGTGATCTGTAAGGGTAAAAGAAATTGAAATTAAAGTGTAAAAGTTAAAGTGTAAAAGACCGGGTGTTGTAAAGTTTTTAAGCAGCAAGGCTTGAGTTAAAATGTAAAGGACCAGGTATTATTAAGTTCCTATGCTACACGCAAAACCTGAAATTCCTGTAGCTTCTAGGACAATTCCTGGACTACACAGTAAATATTCCCCCTGACCGCCTGGTTTTTTAATAACCTAGGACCCTGTGAGGCCTGGCACATAGGCATTGCAGGGCCTAAACCAATCATTTTGAATGTGTACCCCGCTTTAGAACTGACCTATCACTCCCGCCTTACATGTTCCCACCAATAAATGAACTAATCATGTTTAGGAATTGTTGTTTGATTTTCCCGTGGTGTATGATGATTTCTTAAAGGAGACTGTAATATATGTAAAGTCCCGCCCTGCCCAAAAAGTGTACTTAAGCACTGCTCAACCCCTGCTCGGGGCTCTGGGATGCTCTCCCATCTTGAGTGAGCACGTAGCCCCAGCATGCTGGATTGGATCCTCAATAAACGCCTTTTACTGTTGCATGAGCCTCAGTTTCTTGATGGTCTCTTCCTCCAACATTCGCCGGAACCTTACATTTGGTGCATTGGCCGGGAATCACGCAGCGCAGGACAAGGAGACCTCAACGAACCTTTCTGGGGGTAAGTAAGGCGCCTCTTTCCTTCAAAAATGATTATGGAAATCGAAAATAATGTGTTTGGAAAGAATCTCATGAAAAGAACAGCCAAGAAACATGGAGGAATACATATGTTCTGAAGCAAGAAGTAATTGAAAGTGAATCAAATGCTTGCAGATTTGTGAACTTGTGGATGAAAAGTTATATCCTATGATATCCATCAACTGAAGAAATAGTAATGTACCACTGTTGAATAAAAACGAACTTCAAAATATACATCATGTCCCATAGGATTATACTTGCATTAATGTTAAACTGGGTCAGTTACCATGCAAATATTAGGATTTGTAAGCACAATTCACCGAAGTTTGTTTTCAGTACTGGAAAATAAATATGTATTTTATGTGGATGAATTTTTCTGAGAATAATCTTGTGCAAATTTGATTACAAATCCACATACATGAATATGAATGTATTTAGGGAGTGAATAATAAGACACATATATTTAATATTGTGAAAAATCTGGAGAGTATATATATATAAATATATATATATATATATATATATATATATATATATATATATTTATAAAGATA
The DNA here is from genome assembly GCF_048772815.1 of Callospermophilus lateralis. Classification (NCBI taxonomy): domain Eukaryota; kingdom Metazoa; phylum Chordata; class Mammalia; order Rodentia; family Sciuridae; genus Callospermophilus; species Callospermophilus lateralis. Next base: position 1,327,915 of record NW_027513674.1, read on the forward strand.
AAAACACAGACATTAAAATGTAGCAATATATATGCCAATCAAAATTCATCATGAAATATATATCATCCTCATATCCAAAAATATTCTTTTTACTGAGCATGGATTTATGTATAATGTTGTTCATCTAGGAAATTCACCAATTTGTTGAATTTTCAGTTTCATCAGTATTTAGGTGGAGTGATCTATTTCACAATTTGTATCATCCAAAAACAGTGAGCTCACAAGAATGTATGTGTGATACCAGTTAGGATTCTAAATATGCATAATAAAATACATGAGATGAATAGGCTACAGAGAAAAGGAGACAGAAATTTACATATGTGTTAACTTTAAAAACTCATGGAGAAGTACTACAATGAAAAGTTGACTAGATTTATAACACATACACTTGATAAAGCAGAAGGCAAGTCCTAGTATACACCATGCCACCTATGAATGGCCTGTATTTCTATTCTGTTAGGTTTCTTTTTCTCCATCATATTAGGATTAGTAGTCAGAGTCTAGTAGGGTATGGGTTAGTGTCAGGGATTCAGTATTTCAAATGGAAAATAGGAAAATGAATCTAATGTGTATGCAAATATTTGTTAGACAAAAATCTTCCTACTGTCATCCAAAAAAATGCCTTGATAGTTCCTTCACCACAAGTAATACACAATTAGTGGAGAAGAGTTTGAAAATCTGTGAATATATATCTGGAAAAGAAAATGCTCAGGAGTTCACAACCTTGGAGGTGGTAGAGGAATTTCCAAAAGTAAGGTAAAGGGTAAACACTTCACAAACATGGAGCTCTGGTGGCCTAATTAATTTCTGAGAAACTGCCTCTGAGTTTGGGCCCTTGAAATGTTTGTTGTTGTCAGGAGCTTTCGCTTCCTTTGTAGTGAGACCATCAAAGCTGCGTCAGCATCTATGTGACCTGGATGACATGGTTCCTTATTTGCAATAGAACATGAGGCAGCAGTTCTGAATTCTCTCTTTGTAGGTAAACTGAGGCCACTGGGGTCTAAGTGTCTAACCATGTGGTCTGTGAAGCCATTTGGTCATACTTCACTTTTCGTGGTGTTTCTTACTGCTGCACTGGGAGTTTGGTATTGGCTTCACAAAATACAAAAAGAAAAACTGGGACACAGTGCTATAGAGAGTACTCTCACGTGTAGTGGGTGAGGGTTTGCAGGAGAATGCACCAACCAGGCTTCTATCCCCAAAAGCTTGCACCCATGTCCATATCAACCTGATTCTGAATATTGCCCTGAAACCTCTCCATATAATAAGGTCCCTTAACTTGTATGGTTCTGCTGGCTGCACCATGTCAGTCACAAGGCATTTGGAAGCCAATGGCAGATCCACATGGCCCCACGACAGATGTTTTATCATACACCTGCCCACCACTGCTCTAGGCCAACTAGTCAGCAGGCCTCAACATTCTGGCATCTCTGTTCTCACCGTTTTCATGAAACCCAGTCAATCAATGCAATGTCTGGTACACTCGTGATCAGCAATAGACATCCAAAGGTTCTCCAGTGCCACCTGTTCATAAGAATTTAAAATATTTCATGGTATTTATCTAGCCAATTTTCAAAGATAAATTTGGAGGCACTGTGGCATTCAATTCATTCGGGAACCATGAAATGGTGAGGAAGCTCATTTCAATTAAAGCTCGGGAGAACTCTCAGAGGCAAGGCTTCCCAAAGAGTGGCCAAAAGGTCACATTAAGCCAGGCCCATTGAGGTCTACAATTGAGGGCCATGTTTGTTTTGACTCTCAACTATGGCTTCCAAGTCTTTCTGAATAAAGTCATGTGATATCCTGGCTGAGATTCCCAGTGCTCTTTGAAAGCTATCCTGGGCCTAGATCTCAGTCTCCAAGGGCAACTCTCATGCGTGGCCTCCTAAAATCCCAACACAATTCATGCCAATACTTCTCTGAGATCTGTTCCAGAACTCAGTCTCTAAGGGGAATCACTCCAGAGTTCAAGCACAGGTGGACCCAGTCATCTCTTCCAACCACCACACAAATGACCACAGTTAAACCAAAACACTCCCACATGGCCCTCATCTTCTTCAATTTAGAGACTCATCATAACCTCTGGCTGGAGGTTTCCATGAAGGGCGCAGCTTAAGACAGTGTCCAATATAAGCTCACATGCCCCTCATTTGCCTAAAGTCAGGGTGGCATGGAAACTCTTCCTGTGAAGCAGGAGTGATCAAATAGGCCTGCCAATAATACTGCTCTACTTCTCCAATTTGAGGCCTATTCTCTGTGGGGTATAGATTCTTTATGTGAATTGGGGTCATGAGAAAACTCAAGCAACTATGGGCTCCCCTCTGCAGGGCTTTGAAGAATCCATTTGAGTGAGTCGAGGAGTTGGACCAAATGTTCTTTAGATATAGAGTTTTGATTAGAGAGTGAGTGTAAATGTCAGCATATGTGAACAGTCAGTCACAGTGATAAACTGGGGAAAATGTGTAGGAAAGCAGATATCAATAGAGACATTAGGAAATAAGGCAAAGTACAAAGTGAGTGATAGGATAAGACATTTTTAACAGGGTTCAGTTTCAATATATAATCTTAGGAAGAAACAAATATGTAGTCACCAATAGGAATGATATTTGAGATCATTAGTTAATCAGGGCATGGATGTTGTTAGTAATACATGCTCACTTTCAATATAGGCTCTGATACAATCATAAGTGTGACCCTTGCATTTTGTTTCAGGAATATTACTGTGATGAAATGTATATGTATATCAGGTGACTACAGTATTTCTTCCACCATTTCTGAAAGCAATATTTTAAAGACTTAAAAATTAGTATTGGGGATACAAATAGGTATACCATCGGTCTACGAATATAGAGATGATGCCTTAATAGACCATACTGTGAATAAATAATATAACTGGTTCTAACGTTAAATAATGGATTGAATTGATATCTGAAAATATATAGGAAATCTTATATTGATATACATACATTCATTCCAACCAGTTATACATCTAATGGTAATATTAGCGTTATGGTTTGTCATGAAGAGTGTGTGAGTTTGGCTTCAAAAGTGATTATGGAAATCAATAATACTGTGTTTGGAAAGAATCTCATGAAAAGAACAGTCAAGAAACATGGAGGAATACATGTGTTCTGAAGTAGGAAGTGATTGAAAGTGAACCAAATGCCTATAAATTTGTGAAATTGTGGATGAAAGGATATATCCTATAATGTCCATAAACTGTAGAAATAGTAATGTACCAGTGTCTGAATAAAAATGAACTTCAAAATACACATCATGGTCCCATAGGTGTCTACTTACATTGATGTGAAACTGGTTCAGTCACTGTAGAAATATTACGAATTGTATACACCATTCACTTAATTTACTTTTCAGTACTAGGAAAAAATATGTATTTAAGGTGGATGAATATTTCTAAGAATAATTTTGTGAAAAGTTGATTATAAATCTACATACACACACATGAGTTTACTTAGGGAGTGTATAATAAGACACATATATTTCATATTTTGAAAATCTTAAGAGTATATATCTATATCTATATAGATAGATAGATAAATAAATAGATACACACATACACAGACATTAAAATGTAGCAATATATATGCCATTCGAAATTCATCATGAAATATATATCATCCACGTATCCAAAAATATTCATTTTACTGAACATTTATTTATACATAATATTGTTCATCTAGGAAATTCACCCATAGGTGGAAATTCCAGTTCCATCTGTATTTAGAGGGAGCGATCTCTTCTCACAATTTGTATCTTCCAAAATAAGCGATCTCACAAGAATGTACATGTGATACCAGGTAGAATTCTAAAAATGCATAAAAAAATACATTTGATGAATAGGCTACAGAGAAAGGGAGACAGAAATTTATATATGTGTTAACTTTAAAAACTCATGGAGAAGTATTACAATGAAAAGCTGACTAGATTTATAACACATACCATTGATAAAGCAGAAGGCAAGTCCAAGTATGCACCATGCCTCCTATGAAAGGCCTGTATTTCTATTCTGTTAGGTTTCTTTTTCTCCATCATATTAGGTTTAGTAGTCAGAGTCTAGTAGGGTATGGGTTAGTGTCAGGGATTCAGTATTTCAAATGGAAAATAGGAAAATGAATCTAATATGTATGCAAATATGTGCTACACAAAAATCTTCCCACTCTCAGCCAGAACAATGCTTTGACATTACCTTCGCCCCAAATAAGACACAATTAGTGGAGAAGAGTTAGAAAATATGTGAATACATATGTGGAAAGGAAAATGCTCAGAACTTCACAAACTTGTAGGAGGTAGAACAGTTTACAAAAAGGGAGAGGGTAAACACTTCACAAACATGGAGCTCTGCTGGCCTAATGACTTTTTGAGAAACTGCCTCTGAGGTTGGGCAGTTGAAATATGTTTTTGTCAGGAGCTTTTGCTTCCTTTGTAGTGAGACCATCAATGCTGGGTCTCCATCTATGTGACCTGGATGACATGGTTCCTTATTTTCTAGTGGACATGAGGCAGCAGTGCTGAATTCTCTATTTGTAGGTAAACTTTGGCCACTGGGGTCTAAGTATCTAACCGTGTTGTCTGTAAAGCCATTTGTTCATGCTCCACTTTCGTGGTGTTTCTTACTGCTGCACTGTGAGTTTTGTATTGGCTTCACGAAATACAAGGAGTTCCACTGGGACACAGTGCTGGAGGATGTACTCTCATATGTGGTGGGTGAGGGTCTGCAGTAAAATGCACCAATGAGGCTTAAATCCCACATAGCTTTTCAACTCGACAATAGCCCCCTTATTCTGATCATTGGCAGGAATCCTCTCCATATAACAAGATGCCTTTACATAGAAGGGTCTGCTGGATGTACCATGTCAGTGACAAGTCATTTCTAAGCCAATGCCAGATGCACGTGGACCCACAACTGATGTTTTTTCACACACCTACACTCCACTGCTTTATGCCCACTAGTCTGCAGGCTCCAACTTACTGGCATCTATGTTCTACAGCATTTTCATGAAACACAGTCAATTAAGGCACTGTCTGGTACAATCATGATTAGCAACAGGACATCCAAATGTTCTCCAGTGCCACCTGGTCATGGTAATTTCAAAAAATTCATGGTATATATCTAGATATTTTTCAATAATGAAGTTGGAGGCACTGTGGGATTCAATTTATACAGGAACCAATAAATGGTTAGGAATCTCATTTCAATGAAAGCTCTGGTGAACTCTCACAGGCAAGGCTTCCCAAAGAGTGGGCAAAAGGTCTCATGAAGCCAGGCCCATTGAGGTCTACAATGTGAGTTGCATGTGTGTTTTGACTCTCAACTATGGATGGAATCTTTCAGAATAAAATCTTGTGATATCCTGGCTTAGATTCCCAGTGCTCTGTGTAAAGTCACCCTGGGCCAAGATCTCAGATTCCAATGGTGAATCTTATGTGTGGCCTCCTGAAATCCCAACACAATTCATGGCAATACTTCTCTGAGGTCAGTTACACAACTCAGTCTCTAAGGGGAATCACAACAGAGTTCAAGCCCAGGTGGACCCAGGTATCTCTTCCAATTGCTACACAAATGATGACAATTAAAACCAAAACACTCTCACACGGCCCTCTTCATCTTTTATATAGACACTAATCATAACCTCTAGCTGGAGGTTTCCATGAGGGGCACAGCCCAAGACAGTGTCAAAAATAAACTCCCTTGCCCCTCATTTGCCTAAAGTCAGGGTGGCCTGGACAACGTTAGTGTGAAACAGAAGTGATCAAATAGGCCTGCCGTTAATACTACTCCACTTCTCAAATTTGAGGCATACTGACTGTGGGGTATAGATTTTTAGTGTGAATTGGAGTTATAAGAAAACCCAAGCACCTATTGTCTCCCCTCTGCAGCCCTTTGAAGAACTTATTTGACACAAATGATCCCTATTCTCACTTGATGGAGGTCAGGAATCTTACAGAGGAAGGCGAGAGGCATCATCCACAATCACTGATCTTTTTTCCATTTAGGTTTTGGATGCCCACATGGGATCTTTCTTTAGATTCATCAGGTGCTGAAAATCTAAACCACAGGCTCACACAGGGCCAAGAGGCTGATTCAGACACATCCATTTCCAAAGCTATGAAGCAAAGAGCCACAGGTGATGCCCATTCATTTCCATTTTAAAACTGTTTTCTTCAGGCTTCACAAAGGGGTGGCCTGAGGCAAAGACCTTTCTGACATTCAGAGCAACAGAACAATAGGTAATCAAAAGGCGCCAAGCAGGGTTTCTCCACGGAGACTTTCCTGGTTACTCTGATATATGAGTTTTCTGAGATGCTCGCCATTCCCTTCAGCTATCCAGTACATGGCCATGTCACAGAGCTTGGAGGTGGTACATATCTTGTACAAAAATACATGATACTAATTCTGAGAGTGGCCAGAATTCATGAAAAAATGGAAAATTAGGCAGATAGCCGGTGTTGACCATGGATAAGGCAAGCCTCAGTCCATTCATTAATTGGAAAGGATGCATGCTGGGAAGCTTTCTACTAGACAGGACACAACCAATGAGCTATTTTTTTTTCTAATATCTACAAAGAAAAATACAGTGGGATACACAGACATAGAAACAGTCTCCTTGTCAAATGACTTACTGGAAACAGTCCACTCCAAACCAAACAAACCTCCTTTTTTACCTATTCTCAGAACATGAGAAAAAAACCACAAACACAAACCAACACCCACAAATGCAACTTTTTCCCACAAGTAGGTCTGTCACTATCTGGAGTGTCCTCTGACTGGTAGGCCATATGATGTTCCCCAGAAATGGCCTTTCTGTCTCACATCTGGTCTCCTTGGTCAGCTCTGTGAAGTTGTCAGGAGGCAGTGGTGAGCCAATTCCTGTCCTCTCAGGAAAGACCCCTCTTCAGAGCTTTCTTGGTATTTGGCAACCCTTACATCAGTAGGTACCAAGAAAGACTGACTCTGTCCTTAGTGAATCCAAACAAGTGAGCCCACTGCAACTGGGACTGGGACTGGCTCTGGGTGCCTGGCTTCCTGGATCACAAAATTCAGAGAGTTCCATCACCAAGGAAATGAGGTGAGGTCACTACCTTCAGGAAATAAATGAGGTCCCTGTCTTGGCCACCACTTTGTCCTAACAGTTGCGTCCTAGTGTCTCCTGACATGGAGGCTGCCCTACTTCCTGTGATACATTCACAGGTTAGAATGGTATAGAAACCATAGTCACCTGGGAACAGCTCTCCACACAGGCCTGCTTTGGTCCATCTTCCCTGCATTAAAAATAGAGAGGATGACTCAGACACATCCTTTCATCCTGACCATGTTGTTTGCCATGGAATATGACTTTTGTTCTCTCAGGTCTTTCATAGCTGCCAACATCTTCTCCAGGGATTATTTCTGCATGGATTTTGAGGTACTCAGCAGGTGGAAGATCTCCTAACTTCCTGTATTGTAATATCAACTTTATCCCTCCTCTTCTGTAAAGTGAGATTGAGAGAACATTGTATGGTTAGGGTTAATAGCATGTTCCATTTGGCTTAGGAATCATTCTGCTGGATGAATAATGGTATTGGGAACCAGCGATATTTAAATGAATATAGAGGTAAAATATAAGTATGAAAACAGAAATCTAGGTAATATTTTAAGCCCAGAAGGATTTGGGCCCTTGATTGGGATCCTTAGCTTGAGTAATGTTTTGCACCGAGGTCTCAGTTAAATCGATATACAATGGCATAAGACCCTGTACCTCAGATGATTGAATGTAGAAGAGAACATCCAGTGAAAAAGGGATAGTGTGTAGGATTGGAAAGATAGTCAGTAGGTTTAGGAGGAAGAGTGAGTCTAGGATTTGGACCAAAAGTTCTTTAGCAATAGGTTTCGGTTAGAGAGTGAATATTAATGGCACCATATGTGAAAAGTCGGGCACAATGATGAACTGGGAAAAAATATGTAGGAAAGCAGACATCAATAGAGACATTAGGAAATCAGGCAAAGTATAACGTGAGTGATAGGATTAGACATTTTCAACAGGGTTGAGGTTGAATACATAATCTTAAAAAGAAACAAAAATGTAGTCACCAATTGGATTGACATTTGAGAGCATTAGGCAAACTGGGCATGGATGTTTTTAGTGATCCATGTTCACATTCCATTGAGGCTTTATTGCAATCATAACGGTGACCTTTGCATTTTGTGTCCAGAATATTACTGTGATAATATGTATATGTAGATCAGGTGACATGAGTATTTCTTCCACCTTTTCTGGGAGCAATATTTTGAAAACATATGAATTAGTACTGGGGATACTAATAGGTTTACCCTGTGTTGATGAATATAGAGATGATGCATTAATAGACCATACTGTGAAAAAATTATATGACTGGTTCCAAATTTAAATAATGGATTGTTTTAATATCTGAAAATATAGAGGAAATCATATATTGATATACGTACATTAATTCCAACCAGTTATATATCTAATGGTATTATTAGGGTTACCGTTTATCATGAATAGTGTGTGATTTTTGCTTCAAAAATGATTATTCAATCGAAAATAACGTGTTTAGAAAGAAGTCCAGTGAAAAGACCCGTCAAGAAACATGAAGGAATATATGTGTTCCGAAGGAGGAAGTGATTGAAAGTGAACCAAATATTTATAAATTTGTGAACTTGTGAATGAAAGGATATATTTTATGATGTCCATAAACTGAATAAATAATAACGTACCAAGTTTGAATAAAAATGAACTTTAACAAACACATCACATCAAATAGGAATGTATTTGCATTGATGTTAAACTTGGTCAGTTACTCTAGAAATATTAGGATTTGTAAGAACCCTTCCCTGAAGTTAGTTTTCCGTACTAGGAAACAAATATGTATGTCAGTGGATGTATATTTCTGAGAATAAACTTGTTAAAAGTTAATTATAAATCCACATATATGAATATGAATGGATTCAGGCGGTGTATAAGAAGACATATATTTCATATTTTGGAAAATCTGGAGACTATATATATATATATATATATATATATATATATATATATATATAGACACACAAACACACACACATTATAATGTCACAATATATGTGTCAATCGAAATTCATCATGAAGAATAACTCATCCGCATATCCCAAAATATTCATTTTACTGAACATGGATGTATGTAGAATGTTGTTCATCTAGGAAGCTCACCCATGGGTTGAATTTTCTGTACCAACAGCATTTAGGAGGAGTGATCTCTTCTCACAAATAGTATCTGCCAAGTCAGCCACCTCACAAGAATGTACGTGTGAAACCCGGTAGGATTCTATTTGTGCATATAAAAATACATGTGCTTAATAGGCTACAGAGAAAGGGAGACAGGAATTCATATATTTCTTAACTTTAAAAACACATGGAATAGTGTGTAGTGTCCCTCTTTATCCCTTTTGATTAACTTTGGCTTAAAAAAAAAGAATTTTATTGAGAATTTTTGTATATATGTTTGTCAGGAATATTGCTCTGAAGTTTTCTTTCCTTGATGTGTCTTTGTCTGATTTTGGTATGTGAGTGATACTAGCCTCATGAAATGAGTTTGGAGGAGTTCCATGCTTTTCTATTTTATGGAATAATTTGAGGAGTATTGTGATGAATGCTTCTTTGAAGGTCTTGTAGAACTTGACTGAGAATCTGTCTGTTCCTGGGCTTTGCTTCATTGGTAGGCTGTTGACAGCAACTTCTATTTCATTGCTTGAAATTGATTTGTTTAAATTGTTCATGTCCTACTAATTCAGTTTGGGTATATCTCTAAAATTTTATTGATGTCATAATGGTATTTTAATTTATTAGAGTATAAATTTTCAAATTAGTTTTTAATTATTCTCTGTATTTTAGTTGTGTACTCTGTAAAAGTTCGTTTACGATCCTTAATTTTAGTAATTTGAGGTTTTTTTTCTTCATTAGCTTGGTTAAGGATGTGTCAATTTTATTTAGTTTTCGAAGATTAAATTTTGTTTTGTGTCAAAAAAAATAACATATGGAAAAGTATTTCAGCAAATTGAATAGATTTATAACTCCTACCTTATATCATGCAAAAGGCAAGTCCAACTATACACCATGTCCCTTCTGAAATGCTTGTATTTCTATTCTGTTTGGGATATTTTTCTCCATTATATTAGTATTAGTAGTCAGACTCTAGTAGGGTATATGAATGTTTCTGAGAATAATCTTGAGAAAAGATGATTATAAATACACATTCTTGAATATGAAAAATTTAGGAAGTGCAAAATAAGACAAAAATATTCCATATTTTCAAAAATTTGGAGAGTATATCTATATCTATCTATATCTATATCTATATCTATATCTATACACACACACACACACACACACAACACTCACAGACATTAAAAAGTACCAATATAAATGCCAATAGAAATTCATCAGTAAATATATATCATCCACAGATGCAAAAATATTTATTTTACTGAACATGAGTTTATGTATAATGTTGTTCTACTAGGACGCTCTCCTATAGGTTGAATTTTCATTTAAAACAGTTTTAGGAAGAGTGAACTCTTCTCACAATTTGTATTTGCAAAGACAGCCACCTCACAAAAATGTACGTGTGATACCTGGTAGATTCTATATATGCATATAAATATACATGTGTGAATAGGCTACAGAAAAGGGAAACAAGAATTCACATATTTGTTAAATTTAAAAACACATGGAGAATATTTCCATTAAAATTTGACTAGATTTATAACACCTACCTTATATAATGCAAATGTCAAGTCCAACTATACAACATGTCTCCTCTGAAGTGCTTGTATTTCTATTGTGTTGGGTTAATTTTTCCCATTATAATAGGATGAATAGTCTGAGTCTACTAGGTATGGGTTAGTTTCAGGGATTCAGTATTTGAATGGAAAATTGGAAAATGAATCCAATGTGTATGTAAATATATGCTGCACAAATATCCTCCCGCTCTCATCCAGAACAATGCCTTGATATTACCTTCACCCCAAGTAAGACGCAATTAGAGGAGAAGAGTTACAAAATCAGTGAATACATATCTGGAATGGAAAATGCTCAGGAGTTCACAACCTTTGAGGTGGTAGAGGAGTTTCCAAAATTAAGGGACAGGGTAAACACTCCACAAACATGGAGCTCTGCTGGCCTAAAAACTTTTTGAGAAACTGCGTCTGAGCTTCCGCAATTGAAATATATGTTGTTTTCAGATGATTTGGCTTCCTTTGTAGTGAGACCATCAAAGCTGGGTCTGCATCTATGTGACCTGGAGGACATGGTTTCTTATTTTCCAATGAACAAGATGAAGCAGTGCTGAATCCTCTCTTTGTAGGTAATCTGAGGCCACTGGGGACTAAGTGTCTCCCCGTGTGGACTGTGAAGCCATTAGGTCCTCCACCACTTTTTGTGGTGTTTTTCCTGCTGCACTGTGAGTTTGGTATTTGTTTCACGAAATACTAGGACCTAAACTGAGACACAGTGCTGGAGGGAGTTGTGTCACGTGTGGTGGGTCAGGGTCTGCAAGAGAATGCACCAACTAGGCTTCTATCTCTCACAGCTTGCCCCATTGCCCCCTTGTCCATATCAACCTGATTCTTCATTTTCCTCTGAAAATTCTCCATATAACAAGATGCCTTTACATATAAGGGTCTGCTGGCTGCACCATGTCAGTTACAAGCCCTTTGGAATCCAATGGTAGATCCACATGGCCCTACCACAAATGTTGTATCAAACACCTCCCCACCACTGCTCTAGACCCACTACTCAACAGGCTCCAACTTACTGACATCTCTGTTCTACACCATTTTCATGAAACTCAGTAAATCAAGGCACTGTCTGGTATACTCATGAACAGTAACAGGACATCCAATATTTCTCCAGTGCCACCTGGTCATAGGAATTTCAAAAATTTCATGGTATTTATCTATCCATTTCTCGAGCATGAAGTTGGAGGCACTGTGGATTTCAATTCATGCAGCAAACATTAAATGGTGAGGAAGCTCATTTCAATGAATTCTCTGGAGAACTCTCACAGGCAAGGCTTCCCAAAGAGTGGACAAAAGGTCACATTAGGCCAGGCCCATTGAGGTCTACAAAGTGAGGTCCATGTGTGTTTTGACTCTCAACTATGGCTGCCATTTCTTTAAGAATAAAATCATGTGATATCCTTGCTGAGTTTCCCAGGCCTCTGTGGAAATCCACGCGGGGCCTAGGTCTCAGTTTCCAAGAGCGACTTTCATGCTTGGCCTATTAAAATCCCAACAAAATTCATGGCAATGTTTCTCTGAGTTCAGTTCCAAAACCCAGTCTCTAAGGGGTATCACACCAGAGTTCAAGCCTACGTGTACCCAGTCATTTTTTCCAATGCCACACAAATGACCAAAATTAAAACCAAAACACTCCCACATGGCCCTCATCTTATTCCATATAGGCAATCATCTTAACCTCTGGCTGGAGGTTTCCATGAGGGGCGCAGCCCAAGACAGTGTCCAAAATCAGCTCGTTTGCCCCTCATTTGCCTAACGTCAGGGTAGCCTGGACACAGTTTCTGTGAACCAGGAGTGAACAAATAAGCCTGTCGTTAATACTTCTGTGTTCCTCCAATTTGAGGCCTACTGATTTTAGATATCGATTCTTTAGGTGATTTAGAGTCATGCAAAAACACAAGCACCTCTGCAGGGCTTTGAAGAACTCATTTGACCCAAAGAATCCCTATTCTCATTTGATGGAGTGCAGGAACCTAACAGAGGAAGGCAAGAGACTTCATCCACAATGAATGATATTTTTTGCCATTTTGGTTTTGGAAGCTCACATGGGATCATTCTTAAGATCCATCAGGTGCTGAGAATCTATGTCACAGCCACACACAGGTCCAAGAGGCTGATAAAGACACATCCCTTTCGAAAGCAATTAAGCAAGAGCCACAGGTGAGGCCCATTCATTTCCATTAGAAAACTGTTTTCTTCAGGCTTCACAAAGGGGTGGCCTGAGCAAAGAACTTCCTGACATTCAGTGCAACACAACAATAAGTAAGCAAAAGGCCCAAAGCAGGGTTTCTGCACTGAGACTATCCTGGTCACACTGATATCTGAGTTTTCTGAGATGCTCGCCATTCTCTTCAGCTATCCAGTACATGGTCATGTCACAGAGCTTGGAGGTGGTACATATTTAGGACACAAATCCATGAGCCTATTCTGGAGAGTGGCCAGAATTCAAGAAGAAAACAACAACTTAGAAAGATAGCAGGTGTTGCACATCGATAAGACAAGCTGCAGTCCATTCATATATTGGGCAGGATGAATTATGGGAAGATTTATACTAGACAGGACACATCCATTAATGCATTCTCTTTTCTAATGTCTACAACAACGGACACAGTGGGATACACAGAAACAGAAACACTCGCCGTGTCAAATGACTTACTAGAAACTGTCCAGTCCAATCCAAACAAACCGCCTTTCCTATCTATTCTCAGAACATGAGACAAAACAACAAACCCACACCCACTCCCACAAAGGCACCTCCTTCCCCCAAGTAGGTCTGTGACTATCCGGAGTGTCCTCTGACCAGTGGGCCATACAATGTTCCCCCGAAATGGCCTGTCTTCTCTCAGATTGTGTTTCCTTGACCAACTCTGTGAAGATGTCAGGAAAAAGTGGTTAGCCACTATCTGTTTTCTCAGAAATGGTCCACCTTCAGAGCTCTCCTGACATTTGGCCATTCTCACATCATTAGGTACCAAGAAAATTGACTCTGTTCTTGGGAAATCCAAACAAGTGAGCCCACTGGGACTGGGACTGGGACTGCATCTGGGTGCCTGGCTTCTTGGATACCAAGTTCAGAGAGTTCCATCACCAAGGAAATGAGGTATGTCACATTCTTTGGAACTGAATGAGGTCACTGCCTTGGCAACCACTTTGTCCTAACAGTTGCTTCCAAGGGTAACATAAGATGGAGGTTGCCCCTACTTCCTGTGACACTTTCATAAGGTAGAATGTATATCAACAATTGGCACCCGGGAACAGCTCTCCACTAAGGCCTGGTTTGGTCCCTCTTCTCTACAATAAGAAGAGAGATGCAGATTCAGAAACATCCCTTCATTCTGACCAGGTTGTTTGCCATGGAAGATGACTTTTGCTCTCTCAGTTGCTTCATACCTGTGTACAACTTCTCCAGGTATCATTTTTGCATGGACATTTGAGGTTCTCATTAGGTGGAAGGTCCCCAACTTTCCTGTATTGTAAGAACCACTCTGTCCCTGCTCTTCTGTAAAATGATTGAGGGAACAGTGTATACTTGGGGTTAAAAACAGGTTTGATTTGGGTTACGAACGATTCTGTGCGATGAATAATGGTATTGGTAACCTGCAATATTTACAAGAATATAGAGGTGATATATAAGTATGAAAAGAGAAATCTAGGTATGATTTGAAGCCCAGAAGGGTTTTGCCCTTGATTGGGATACTTAGCTTTGAATTATGTTCTGCAAAAATGTCTCAGATAATTCGATATACAATGGCATAGGACTTTGTACATTGGATGATTTAATTTAGAAGAGAACATCCAGTCAAAAAGGGATATTCAGTATGATTAGGAAGAGAGTCGGTAGGTTTAGGAAGAAGAGTGAGTATAGGATTGGGACCAAAAGTTCTTTAGCAATACACTTTTGGTTATAGAGTGAATGTAAATGTCAGCTCATATGAAGAGTCAGTCACTATGTTGAACTGGGGAAAATGTACCTGTGATACCTGCAAATGTCACGTCCAACTATACAACATGTCTCCTCTGAAGTGCTTGTATTTCTATTGTGTTGGGTTAATTTTCCCCATTATATTAGGATGAATAGTCTGAGTCTACTGGGTATGGGTTAGTGTCAGGGATTCAGTACTTCGAATGGAAAATTGGAAAATGAATCCAATGTGTATGTAAATATATGCTGCACAAATATCCTCCCGCTCTCATCCAGAAGAATGCCTTGACATTACCTTCACCCCAAGTAAGACACAATTAGAGGAGAAGAGTTACAAAATCAGTGAATACATATCTGGAATGTAAAATGCTCAGGAGCTCACAACCTTGGAGGTGGTAGAGGAGTTTCCAAAACTAAGGGACAGGTAAACACTCCACAAACATGGAGCTCTGCTGGCCTAAAAACTTTTTGATAAACTGCCTCTGAGCTTCCGCACTTGAATTATATGTTGTTTTCAAGAGATTTGGCTTCCTTTGTAGTGAGACCATCAAAGCTGGGTCTGCATCTATGTGACCTGGAGGACATGGTTTCTTATTTTCCAATGAACAAGATGAAGCAGTGCTGAATCCTCTCTTTGTAGGTAAACTGAGGCCACTGAAGACAAATTGTGTCCCCGTGTGGACACTGAAGCCATTTGGTCCTCCTCCACATTTTGTGGTTATTTTTCTGCTGCACTGTGAGTTTGGTATTTGTTTCCCGAAATACTAGGAGCTAAACTGGGACACAGTGCTGGAGGGAGTTCTGTCACGTGTGGTGGGTCAGGGTCTACAAGAGAATGCACCAACTAGGCTTCTATCTCTCACTGCTTGCCCCATTTCCCCCATGTCCATATCAACCTGATTCTTCATTTTCCTCTGAAAACTCTCCATATAACAAGATGCCTTTACATATAAGGGTCTGCTGGCTGCACCATGTCAGTTACAAGCCCTTTGGAATCCAATGGTAGATCCACATGGCCCTACCACGGATGTTTTATCAAACACCTCCCCACCACTGCTCTAGACCCACTACTCAGCAGGCTCCAACTTACTGGCATCTCTGTTCTACACCATTTTCATGAAACTCAGTAAATCAAGGCACTGTCTGGTATACTCATAATCAGCAACAGGACATCCAATGTTTCTCCAGTGCCACCTGGTCATAGGAATTTCAAAAATTTCATGGTATTTATCCAGCCATTTTTCAAGCATGAAGTTGGAGGCACTGTGGGTTTCCATTCATTCAGCAAACATTAAATGGTGAGGAAGCTCATTTCAATGAAATCTCTGGAGAACTCTAAAAGGCAAGGCTTCCCAAAGAGTGGACAAAAGGTCACATTAGGCCAGGCCCATTGAGGTCTACAATGTGAGGTCCATGTGTGTTTTGACTCTCAACTATGGCTGCCATTTCTTTAAGAATAAAATCATGTGATATCCTTGCTGAAATTCCCAGGCCTCTGTGGAAATCCACCCGGGGCCTAGGTCTCAGTTTCCAAGAGTGACTTTCATGCGTGGCCTCTTAAAATCCCAACAAAATTCATGGCAATGCTTCTCTGAGTTCAGTTCCAAAACCCAGTCTCTAAGGGGAATGACACCAGATTTCAAGCCCACGTACACCCAGTCATTTTTTCCAATGCCACACAAATGACCAAAATTAAAACCAAAACACTCCCACATGGCCCTCATCTTATTCCATATAGGCAATCATCTTAACCTCTGGCTGGAGGTTTCCATTAGGGTCGCAGCCCAAGACAGTTTCCAAAATCAGCTCGTTTGCCCCTCATTTGCCTAAAGTCAGGGTAGCCTGGAAACCGTTTCTGTGAATGAGGAGTGAACAAATAAGCCTGCCGTTAATACTTCTGTGTTTCTCCAATTTGAGGCCTACTGAATTTAGGTATCGATTCTTTAGGTGATTTCGAGTCATGCGAAAACACAAGCACCTCTGCAGGGCTTTGAAGAACTCACTTGACCCAAAGAATCCCTATTCTCATTTGATGGAGTGCAGGAACCTAACAGAGGAAAGCAAGAGACTTCATTCACAATGAATGATATTTTTTGCCATTTTGGGTTTGGAAGCTCACATGGGATCATTCTTAAGATCCATCAGGTGCTGAGAATCTAAGTCACAGCCACACACAGGTCCAAGAGTCTGATAAAGACACATCCCTTTCCAAAGCAATTAAGCAAAGAGCCACAGGGGAGGCCCATTCATTTCCATTTGAAAACTGTTTTCTTCAGGCTTCACAAAGGGGTGGCCTGAGGCAAAGACCTTCCTGACATTCAGTGCAACACAACAATAAGTAAGCAAAAGGCCCAAAGCAGGGTTTCTGCACTGAGACTTTCCTGGTCACACTGATATCTGAGTTTTCTGAGATGCTCGCCATTCTCTTCAGCTATCCAGTACGTGGCCATGTCACAGAGCTTGGAGGTGGTACCATTTTGGACACAAATCCATGAGCCTATTCTGGAGAGTGGCCAGAATTCAGGAAGAAAACAACAACTTAGAAAGATAGCAGATGTTGCACATCGATAAGACAAGCTGCAGTCCATTTATATATTGACAGAATGAATTATGGGAAGATTTATACTAGACAGGACACATCCATTAATGCATTCTCTTTTCTAATGTCTACAACAACGGACACAGTGGAATACACAGAAACAGAAACACTCGCCGTGTCAAATGACTTACTAGAAACTGTCCACTCCAAACCAAACAAACCTACTTTCCTATCTATTCTCAGAACATGAGACAAAACAACAAACCCACACGCACTCCCACAAAGGCACCTCCTTCCCCCAAGTAGGTCTGTGACTATCTGGGGTGTCCTCTGACTGGTGGGCCATACTATGTTCCCCCGAAATGTCCTGTCTTCTCTCCGATCTTGTTTCCTTGAACAACTCTTTGAAGAAGTCAGGAAAAAGTGGTTAGCCACTACCTGTTTTCTCAGGAAAGGTCCATCTTCAGAGCTCTCCTGGCATTTGGCCTTCCTCACATCATTAGGTACCAAGAAAACTGACTCTGTCCTTGGTAAATCCAAACAAGTGAGCCCACTGGGACTGGGACTGGGACTGCCTCTGGCTGCCTGGCTTCTTGGATACCAAGTTCAGAGAGTTCCATCACCAAGGAACTGAGGTATGTCACATTCTTTGGAACTGAATGAGGTCACTGCCTTGGCAACCACTTTGTCCTAACAGTTGCTTCCAAGGGTAACATAAGATGGTGTTTGCCCCTACTTCCTCTGACACTTTCATAAGGTAGAATGTATATCAACCATTGGCACCCGGGAACAGCTCTCCACCCAGGCCTGGTTTGGTCCATGTTCTCTACAATAAGAAGAGAGAGGCCGATTAAGACACATCCCTTCATCCTGACCAGGTTGTTGGCCATGGAAGATGACTTTTGCTCTCTCAGGTGCTTCATACCTGCTTACAACTTCTCCAGGTATGATTTGTGCATGGACATTTGAGGTTCTCTTCATGTGGAAGGTCCCCAACTCTCCTGTATTGTAAGAACCACTCTGTCCCTGCTCTTCTGTAAAATGATTGAGGGAACAGTGTATACTGGGGGTTAAAAACAGGTTTGATTTTGGTTACGTATGACTCTGTGCGATGAATAATGGTATTGGGAACCTGAAATATTTACAAGAATATTGAGGTGAAATATAAGTATGAAAACAGAAATCTAGGTATGATTTGAAGCCCAGAAGGGTTCTGCCCTTGATTGGGATACTGAACTTTGAATTATGTTCTGCAAATTTGTCTCAGATAATTTGATATACAATGGCATAGGACCTTGTACATTGGATGATTGAATTTAGAAGAGAACATCTAGTCAAAAAGGGATATTCAGTAGAATTAGGAAGATAGTCAGTAGGTTTCGGAAGAAGAGTGAGTATAGGATTTGGACCAAAAGTTCTTTAGCAATAGACTTTCAGTTATAGAGTGAAAGTATATTTCAGCACATATGAAGAGTCAGTCACTATGTTGAACTGGGGAAAATATGTAGAAAAGCAGATATCAATAGAAACATTACGAAATCAGGCAAAGTATAAAGTGAGTGATAGAATTAGACATTTTCAACAGGGTTGAGTTTGAATATATGAACTAGGAAAAAACAAAAATGTAGTCACCAATAGGATTGACAATTGACAGCATTAGGCAACCTGGAAATGGATGTTTTTAGAAATCCATGTTCACTTTCCATTTAGGCTTTGGTACAATCATAAGTGTGACCTTTCCATTTTTTGTCCAGAATATTACTGTGATAATGAGGTGACATGAGTAATTCTTTCACCATTTCTGGGAGCAATATATTGAAGATGTAAAATAGAATCGGGGGTAGAAAGAGGTGTACCCTGTTTCTATGAACATAGAGAAAAAGCATGAATAGACCATACTGTGAATAAATAATATAACTTTTTTGAACTTTAAATAATGAATTGAACTGATATCTGAAAAATTAAAGGAAGTCGTATATTGATATACAATCTTCATTCCAACCAGTTATATATCTAATGGAAATATTAATGTTTTGGTTTATCATAAAGAGTGTGTGAGTTTTGCTTCAAAATGATTATGGAAATTCAAAATAATGTGTTTGGAAAGAAGTCTCATGAAAAGACCATTCAAGAAACCCTGACAACACATGTGTTCTGAAGCAAGAAGTGATTAAAGTTGAAACAAATGCCTATTAATTTGTGAACTTGTGGATGAAATGTATATCCTATGATGTGCAAAAACTGAGGAAACAATAATGTAGCAGTGTCGAATACAAATGAATGACAAATTACATATCATGTCCCATAGGAGTCTACTTGCATTGATGTTAGACTGGGTCAGTTACTGTAGAATAATTAGGATTTGTATGCACAATTCACTGAAGTTAGTTTTCAGTACTAGGAAACAAATATGTATTTCAAGTGGATAAATATTTCTGATTATAATCTTGTGAAAAGTTGATTACAAATCCACATACATGAACATGAATGAATTTAGAGAGTGTATATTAGACACATATATTCCATATTTTGAAAAATTTGGAGAGTATATCTATATCTATATCTACATCTATATATATATCTATATCTATCTATCTATCTATCTATCTATCTATATATATATATATATATATACACACACACACACGCACACACACACACACACACACACACAACACTCACAGACATTAAAAAGTACCAATATAAATGCCAATCGAAATTCATCAGTAAATATATATCATCCACAGATGCAAACATATTTATTTTACTGAACATGAGTTTATGTATAATGTTGTTGTACTAGGACGCTCTCCTATAGGTTGAATTTTCATTTCCAACAGCATTTTGGAGGAGTGAACTCTTCTCACAATTTGTATCTGCCAAGACAGCCACCTCACAAAAATGTACATGTGATACCTGGTAGGATTCTATATATGCATATAAATATACATGTGTGAATAGGCTACAGAAAAGGGAAACAAGAATTCACATATTTGTTAAGTTTAAAAACACATGGAGAATATTTCAATTAAAATTTGACTAGATTTATAACTCCTACCTTATATAATACAAATGTCAAGTCCACCTATACAACATGTCTCCTCTGAAGTGCTTGTATTTCTATTGTGTTGGGTTATTTTTCCCCATTATATTAGGATGAACTGTCTAAGTCTACCAGGTATGGGTTAATGTCAGGGATTCAGTACTTCGAATGGAAAATTTGAAAATGAATCCAATGCGTATGTAAATATATGCTGCACAATTTCCTCCCGCTCTCATCCAGAAGAATGCCTTGACATCACCTTCACCCCAAGTAAGACACAATTAGAGGAGAGGAGTTACAAAATCAGTGAATACATATCTGGAATGGAAAATGCTCAGGAGTTCACAACCTTGGAAGTGGTAGAAAAGTTTCCAAAACTAAGGGACAGGGTAAACACTCCACAAACATGGAGCTCTGCTGGCCTATAAACTTTTTGAGAAACTCCTCTGAGATTCTGCACTTGAAATATATGTTGTTTTCGGGAGATTTGGCTTCCTTTGTAGTGAGACTATGAGAGCTGGGTCTGCATCTATGTGACCTGGAGGACATGGTTTCTTATTTTCCAAAGAACTAGATGAAGCAGTGCTGAATCCTCTCTTTGTAGGTTAACTGATGCCACTGGAGACTAAGTGTCTCCCCGTGTGGACTGTGAAGCCATTTGGTCCTCCTCCACTTTTTGTGGTGTTTTTCCTGCTGCACTGTGAGTTTGGTATTTGTTTCACGAAATACTAGGAGCTAAACTGGGATACAGTGCTGGAGGGAGTTGTGTCACGTGTGGTTGGTCAGGGTCTGCAAGGGAATGCACCAACTAGGCTTCTATCTCTCACAGCTTGGCCCATTGCCCCCTTGTCGATATCAACCTGATTCTTCATTTTCCTCTGAAGACTCTCCATATAACAAGATGCCTTTACATATAAGGGTCTGCTGGCTGCACCATGTCAGTTACAAGCCCTTTGGAATCCAATGGTAGATCCACATGGCCCTACCACGGATGTTTTATCAAACACCTCCCCACCACTGCTCTAGACCCACTACTCAGCAGGCTCCAACTTACTGCCATCCTATTCTACACCATTTTCATGAAACTCCGTAAATCAAGGCACTGTCTGGTATACTCATGATCAGCAACAGGACATCCAATGTTTCTCCAGTGCCACCTGGTCATAGAAATTTCAAAAATTTCATGGTATTTATCCAGCCATTTTTCAAGCATGAAGTTGGAGGCACTGTGGATTTCAATTCATTCAGCAAACATTAAATGGTGAGGAAGCTCATTTCAATGAAATCTCTGGAGAATTCTCACAGGCAAGGCTTTCCAAAGAGTGGTCAAAAGGTCACATTAGGCCAGGCCCATTGAGGTATACAATGTGAGGTCCATGTGTGTTTTGACTCTCAACTATGGCTGCCATGTCTTTAAGAATAAAATCATGTGATATCCTTGCTGAGATTCCCAGGCCTCTGTGGAAATCCACCCGGGGCCTAGGTCTCAATTTCCAAGAGCGACTTTCATGCGTGGCCTCTTGAAATCCTAACAAAATTCATGGCAATGCTTCTCTGAGTTCAGTTCTAAAACCCAGTCTCTAATTGGAATCACACCAGAGTTCAAGCCCACGTGGACCCAGTCATTTTTTCCAATGCCACACAAATGACCAAAATTAAAACCGAAACACTCCCACATGGCCCTCATCTTATTCCATATAGTAACTCATCTTAACCTCTGGCTGGAGGTTTCCATGAGGGGCGCAGCCATAGACAGTGTCCAAAATCAGCTCGTTTTCCCCTCATTTGCCTAAAGTCAGGGTGGCCTGGACACCGTTTCTGTGAACCAGCAATGATCAAATAAGCCTGCCGTTAATTTTTCTGTGTTTCTCCAATTTGAGGCCTACTGATTTCAGGAATAGATTCTTTATGTGATTTAAAGTTATTCGAAAACCCAAACACCTCTGCAGAGATTTGAAGAACTCATTTGACCCAAAGAATCCCTATTCTCACTAGATGGAGTTCAGGAACCTAACAGAGGAAGGCAAGAGACTTCATCCACAATGAATGATTTTTTGCCCTTATGGTTTTGGATGCATGCATGGGATCATTCTTTAGATTCATCAGGTGCTGAGAATCTAAGTCACAGCCACACACATGGCCAAGAGGCTGATTCAGACACATCCATTCTCAAAGCAATGAAGCCAGAAGCCACAGGTGATGCCCATTCATTTGTATTTGAAAACTGTTTTCTTCAGGTTTCACAAAGGGGTGGCCTGAGGCAAAGACCTTCCTGACATTCAGTGCAACACAACAATTAGTAAGCAAATTGCCCAAAGCAGGGTTTCTGCACTGAGACTTTCCTGGTCACACTGATATCTGAGTTTTCTGAAATGCTCGCCATTCTCTTCAGCTATCCATTACATGGACATGTCACAGAGCTTGGAGGTGGTACATATTTTGGACACAAAACCATGAGCCTATTCTGGAGAGTGGCCAGAATTCAGGAAGAAAACAGCATCTTAGAAAGATAGTAGGTGTTGCACATCGATAAGACAAGCTGCAGTCCATTCATATATTGGGCAGGATGAATTATGGGAAGACTTATACTAGACAGGACACATCAATTAATGCATTCTCTTTTTAATGTCTACAACAACGGACACATTGGGATACACCGAAACAGAAACACTCGCCTTGTCAAACAACTTACTAGAAACTGTCCACTACAAATCAAACAAACCGCCTTTCCTACCTATTCTCAGAACATGAGACAAAACAACAAACCCACACCCACTCCCACAAAGGCACCTCCTTACCCCAAGTAGGTCTGTGACTATCCGGAGTTTCCTCTGACTGCGGGCCATACTATGTTCCCCCGAAATGGCCTGTCTTCTCTCAGATCTTGTTTCCTTGTTCAACTCTGTGTAGTTGTCAGGAAAAAGTGGTTAGCCACTACCTGCTTTCTCAGGAAAGGTCCCTCTTTAGAGTTCTCCTGGCATTAGGCCATCCTCACATCAGTAGGTACCAAGAAAACTGACTCTGTCCTTGGTAAATCCAAACAAGTGAGCCCACTGGGACTGGGACTGGGACTGCCTCTGGGTGCCTGGCTTCTTGGATACAAATTTCAGAGAGTTCCATCACCAAGGAAATGAGGTATGTCACATTCTTTGGAACTGAATGAGGTCACTGCCTTGGCAACCACTTTGTCCTAACTGTTGCTTCCAAGGGTCCCATGAGATGGAGGCTTCCCCTACTTCCTGTGACACTTTCACAAGGTAGAATGGTATATCAACCATAGGCAACCAGGAACAGCTCTCCACACAGGCCTGGTTTGGTCCATCTTCTCTACAATAAAAAGAGAGAGGCTGATTCAGACACATCCCTTCATCCTGACCTGGTTATTTGCCATGGAAGATGACTTTTGCTCACTCAGGTCCTTCATACCTGCCTACAACTTCTCCAGGTATCATTTCTGCATGGACCTTTGAGGTTTTCAGCAGGTGGAAGATCCCATAATTTCCTGTATTGTAAGAACCACTGTGTCCCTGCTTTTCTTTAAAATGAGATTGAGGGAACAGTGTGCGCTTAGGGTTAATAACAGGTTTGATTTGGGTTATGAATCATTCTGTGTGATGAATAATGGTATTGGGAACCTGTGATATTTACAAGAATATAGATGTGAAATAAAAGTATGAAAACAAAAATCTAGGTATGATTTGAAGCCCAGAAGGGTTTTCCCCTTGATTGGGATACTTAGCTTTGAATTATGTTCTGCAAAGATGTCTCAGATAATTCGATATTCAAGGGAGTAGGACCTTGTACCTATGATGATTGAATTTAGAAGAGAACATCCAGCCAAAAAGTGATAATCGTTAGGATTAGGAAGATAGTCGATAGCTTTAGGAAGAAGAGTGAGTATAGGATTTGGACCAAAAGTTCTTTACCAGTAGGGTTTCGGTTATGGAGTGAATGTAGATGTCAGTACATATGAAGAGTCAGTCACTATGGTGAACTGGGGAAAATATGTAGAAAAGCAGATATCAATAGAATCATTACAAAATCAGGCAAAGTATAAAGTGAGTGATAGAATTAGTCATTTTCAACAGGGTTGAGTTTGAATATATAAATTAGATGGAAACAAATATGTAGTCACCAACAGGATTGACAATTGATAGCATTAGGCAACCTGGACATGGATGTTTTTGGTAATCTATGTTCACTTTCCATTTAGGCTTTGGTACAATCATAAGAGTGACCTTTCCATTTTTTGTCCAGAATATTACTGTGATAATGAGGTGACATGAGTATTTCTTTCACCATTTCTGGGAGCAATATATTGAATATTTAAAATTAGAATTGGGGGTACAAAGAGGTGTACCCTGTTTCTATGAACATAGAGATAAAGCATGAATAGAACATACTGTGACTAAATAATACAACTTTTTTGAACTTTCAATAATGAATTGAATTGATATCTGAAAAATTAAAGGAAATCATATATTGATACACAATCATTCATTCCAACCAGTTATATATCTCATGGAAATATTAGTGTTTTGGTTTATCATGAAGAGAGTGTGAGTTTTGCTTCAAAAGTGATTATGGAAATCTAAAATAATGTGTTTGGAAAGAAGTCTCATGAAAAGACCTGTCAAGAAACCCTGACAATACTTGTGTTCTGAAGCAAGAAGTGATTAAAGTTGAAACAAATGCCTATAAATTTGTGAACTTGTGGATGAAGTGTATAACTTAAAATGTGCAAAAACTGAAGAAATAATAATGTACCATTGTTGAATACATATGAACGTCAAATTACATATCATGTCCCATAGGAGTCTACTTGCATTGATGTTAGACTGGGTCAGTTTCTGTAGAATAATGAGGATTTGTATGCCCCATTCACTGAAGTTAGTTTTCAGTACTAGGAAACAATTATGTATTTCAGGTGGATGAATATTTCTGATTATAATCTTGTGAAAAGTTGATTATAAATCCACATACATGAACATGAATGAATTTAGAGGGTTTACATTAGACACATATATTTTATATTTTGAAACATCTGCAGTGTGTACAGATATATTATACACACACACAAAAAAAAAAAACACTCACATACATTTAATAGTAGCAATATATATGCCAATCGAAATTCATCAGTAAATATATATCATCCACAGATGCAAAAATATTTATTTTACTGAACATGAATTTATGCATAATGTTCTTCTACTAGGAAGCTCCCCTATAGGTTGAATTTTCAGTTCCAACAGCGTTTAGGAGGAGTGAACTCTTCTCACAGTTTGTATATGCCAAGTCAGCCACCTCAAAAATGTACGTGTGATACCTGGTAGGATTCTATATGTGCATATAAATATACAAGTGTGAATAGGCTAAAGAGAAAGGGAAACAAGAATTCTCGTATTTTTTAAGTTTAAAAACTCAGGGAGAACTTCTTCGATTAAAAATTGACTAGATTTATAACTTTTAACTTATATAATGCAAAACGCAAGTCCAACTATACAACATGCCTCCAATGAACTGCTTGTATTTCTATAGGTTTGGCTTATTTTTCTCTATCATATTAGGATGAGTTGTCTGAGTCTAGTAGGTATGGGTTAGTGTCAGGGATTCAATATTTCAAAATGAAAATTGGAAAATGAATCCAATTTGTATGCATATATATGCTGCACAAATATCCTCCCACTCTCATCCAGAACAATGCCTTGACATTACCTTCACCCCAAGTAAGACACAATTAGAGGAGAAGAGTTAGAAAATCAGTGAACACATATCTGGAATGGAAAATGCTCATGATTTCACAACCTTGGAGGTTGTAGAGGAGTTTCCAAAAGCAAGGGATAGGGTAAACACTCCACAAACATGGAGCTCTGCTGGCCTAAAAGCTTTTTGAGAAACTGCCTCTGAGATAGGGCACTTGAAATATATGTTGTTTTCAGGAGATTTGGCTTTCTTTGTAGTGAGACCATCAAAGCTGGGTCTGCATCTATGAGACCTGGAAGACATTGTTTCTGATATTTCAATGAACATGAGGCAGCAGTGCTGATATTTTTCTTTTTAAGTAAACTGTGGCCTCTGGGGTCTAAGTGTCTCCCCGTTGAACTGTGAAGCCATTTGGCCCTCCTACACTTTTTGTGGGGTTTTTGCTGCTGCACTGGTAGTTTGGTATTTGCTTCATAAAATAGAAGGAGTTCAACTGGGACACAGTGCAGGAGGGAGTTCTATCACGTGTGGTGGGTCAGGGACAGCAGAAAAATGCACCAACCAATCTTCTATCCCTCAAAGCTTGCCCCATTGCATCCTTGTCCATAGCAACCTGATTCTGAACATTGCCCTGAATCCTCTCCATATAACAAGATGCCTTTACTTATAAGGGTCTGCTGGCTGCACCATGTAAGCCACAAGCCATTTGTAAGCCAATGGAAGATCCAAATTGCTCCAACACAGAAGTTTTATCACACTCCTGCCCACCACAACTCTAGGCCCACTTCTCAGGAGGCTGCAACTTACTGGGACCTCTGTTCTACACCATTTTCATAAAACCCAGTCAAGCAAGGCACTGTCAGGTACATCCATGATCAGCAGCAGGACGTCCAAAGGTTCTCTAGTGCAACCTAGTCGTGGGAATTTCAAAAAATTCACGGTATTTATCTAGAAATTTTTCAAGGATGAAGTTGGAGGCACTGTGGGTTTCAATTTATTCAGGAACCATTAAATGGAGAGGAAGATTATTTCAATGAAAGTTCTGGAGAACCCTCACAGGCAAGGCTTCTCAAAGAGTGGACAAAAGGTCACATTTAGCCAGGCCCATTGAGGTCTACAATGTGAGGTCCATGTGTGTTTTGACTCTCAAATATGGCTGCCAAGTCTTTCGAATGAAATCATGTGATACCTTGGCTGAGATTCCCAGTTCTCTGTGCAAAGCCACTCTGGCGCTAGTTCTCAGTTTCCAAGGGTGACTCTCATACATGGCCTCTTTAATCCCAACACAATACATGGCAATACTTTTCTGAGGTCAGATTCTGAACTCAGTCTCTAAGGGGAATCACACCAAAGTTCAAGCCCAGATAGACCCAGTTGTGTCTTCCAACTGCCACACAAATATCCACAATTAAATCCAAAACACTCCCACATGTCACTCATCTTTTCTAAATACACACTCATCATAACCTCTGGCTGGAGGTTTCCATGAGGGGTGCGGCCCAAGACAGTGTCCAAAATAACCACCCTTGCCCCTCATTTGCCTAAAATCAGGGTGGCCTGGACATCCTTCCAGTGAACCAGGAGTGATCAAATTGGCCGGCCATTAAGATGGCACTGCTTCTCCAATTTGAAGCCTACTGACTGTGGGGCTTAGAGTCTTTATGTGATTTGGAGTCATGAGAAAAATCAAGCACTTATGGGCTATCCTCTGCAGGGTTTTGAGGAACACATTTGAATTAAATGATCACTATTCTCACTTGATGAAGGTCAGGAACCTTACAGAGGAATGTGAGAGACTTCATCCAAAATGAATGCTCTTTTGTCCATTTTGGTTTTGGATGCACACATGGGATCTTTCTTTAGATCCATCAGGTGCTAAAAATCTAAGCCGCATCCTCACACAGGGCCAAAAAGCTGATTCAGACACATCCCTTTCCAAAGCAATTAAGCAAAGAGCCAGAGGTGATGCCCTTTCATTTCTGTTTGAAAACTATTTCTTTTGGCTCTACAAAGGTGTGGCCTGAGGCAAAGATGTTCCGGACATTCAGGGCAACAGAACAATTGGTAAGCAAAAGGCCCAAAGCAGGGTTTCTCCATTAGAATTTTCTGGTCACACTCATATCTGAGTTTTCTGAGATGCTCCCATTCCCTTCAGCTATCCAGTACATGGCCAAGTCTCAGAGCTTGGAGGTGGTACATATTTTGGACACAAAAAAATGAGCCTATTCTGGAAATTGGCCAGGATTCAGGAAGAAAACAGGAACTTAGCAAGATTGTAGGAGTTGCCCACGCATAAGTCAAGCCACAGTCCATTCATAAATTGGGCAAGATGAATCTTGGGAAGCTTTCTACTAGTCAGGACACATACAATGATTCATTCTCTTTTCTAATGTCTAAAACCCCGGACACAGTGGGATACACAGACATAGAGACACTGGCCTAGTCAAACGACTTACCAGAAACAGTTCACTCCAAAACAAATAAACTGCCTTTCCTACCTATTCTCAGAACATGAGACAAAACCTCAAACCTACACCCACACACACAAAGGCAGCTCCTTCCCCCAAGTAGGTCTGTGACTATCAGGAGTGTCCTCTGACTGGTGGGCCATACTATGTTCTGATGAAATCGCCTGTCCTGTGTCAGATATGGTCTCATTGGCCCAATCTGTGAAGTTGTCACTAGCCAGCTGTGAGCCACTACCTGCTTTCTCAGGAAAGGCCTCTCTTCAGAGCTTTCCTGACATTTGTCCATCCTCACATCAGTAGGTACTCAGAAAGACTGACTCTGTCCTTGTTAAATCCAAACAAGTGAGACCACTGGGACTGGGAATGGGACTGGCTCTGCGTGCCTGGCTTCCCGGATCCCAAGTTCAGAGAGTTTCATCACCAAGGAAGTGAGGTGAGATTAATCTCTTCAGGAATTTAATGAGGTCACTGCCTTGGCAACCACTTTGTCCTAACAGTTGCTTCCAATAGTTTTATGAGATGGAGGCAGCCCTTACTTCCTGTGACACTTTCAAAAGTTAGAATGGTATATCAACCATAGGCACCCAGGAACAGCTCTCCACACATGCCTGGTATGGTCCATCTTCTCTACATTAAGAAGAGAGAGGCTTATTCAGACAAAACCCTTCATCTTGGAAAGGTTGTTTGAGATGGAAGATAACTTTTTCTCTCTCAGGTCCTTCATAGCTGCCTAATCTTCTCCAGGGATCAAACCTGCATGGACCTTTGAGGTTCTCAGCAGGAGGCAGATCCCCTACATTCCTGTATTGTAAGACGAACTCTGTCCCTGCTCTTCTGTAAAGTTAGGTTGAGGGAAGAGTGTATGGTTAGGGTTATTAACATGTTTGATTTGGATTACGAATCCTTCTGCAGGATGATTAATAGTATTGGGAACCTGTGATATTTATAAGATTATAGAGGTGAAATATAAGTATGAAAACAGAAATGTTGGTAAGATTTGAAGCCCAGAAGGGCATTAGGCCCTTGATTGGGATACTTAGCTTTTAATTACGTTCTACACAGATGTCTCAGATAAATTGATAATCAATGGCATAGGACCTTATACCTTGGATGTTTGATTTTAGAAGAGAACATCCACTCAAATTGAGATAGTCGGTGGGATTAGGAAGATAGTCATTAGGTTTATAAAAAAAGAGTGAGTATAAAAATTGGACAAAAAGTTCTGTAGCATTAGGGTTTCGGTTATAGAGTGAATATAAATGTCAGCACATGTGAAGAGTCAGTCACAATGATTAACTGGGGAAAATATGTAGGAAGGAAAATATCAATAGAGACATTACGAAATGAGGCAATTATATAGTGAGTGATAGGATTAGACATTTTCAACAGGGTTGAGATTGAATACATAATCTTAGGAAGAAACAAATATGTAGTCACCAATAGGAATGACATTTGAAAGCATTAGGCAACCTGGACATGGATGTTTTTAGTAAGCCATGTTCACTTTCAATTTAGGATTTGGTACAATCGTAAGTGTGACCTTTGCATTTTGTGCCCAGAAAATTATTGTGATCAAATATATATGTAGATCATATGATGTGTGTATTTCTTCCACCATTTCTGGGAGCAATATTTGAGGACACATAAATTAGTATTGTGGGTACCAAGTGGTGTACCCTGTGTCAATGAATATAGAGATAATGCATGAATAGACCATAGTGTGAATAAATAATATAACTTTTTTCTCTTTAAATAATGGATTGAATTGATATCTTAAAATATATAGGAAATCATATATTGACATACAATCATTCACTCCAACCAGTTACATATATAATGGTAATCTTAGGGTTATTGTTTATCATGAAGTGTGTGTGAGTTTTGTTTCAAAAGTGTTTATGGAAATCGAAAATAATGTGTTTGGAAAGAAGTCTCATGAAAAGACCAGTCAAGAAATATGGAGGAATCCATGTGTTCTGAAGCTGGAATTGATTGAAAGTGAAACAAATGCCTATAACTTTCCTAAATTGTGGATGAAATATATATCCTGTGATGTGCATAAACTGATGAAATAGTAATGTACCAGTGTTGAATAAAAATGAAGGTCAAAGTACACATCATGTCCCATAGGAATCTACTTGCATTGATGTTAAACTGGGTCAGTTACTGTAGAAATATTAGGATTGCATGCATTATTCACCGTAGTTAGTTTTATTTCATTTTTATTTATGGTTGTTCAAAACATTACATAGTTGTTGTTATAACATATTTCACACTTTGATTCAAGTGCGTTATAAACTCCCATTTTTACCCCGTGTACAGATTACAGAATCATATCAGTTACACATCTATTGATTCACATATTGCCATACTAGTGTCTATTGAATTCTGCTGCCTTTCCTATCCTCTACTATCCCCCCTCCCCTCCCCGCCCCTCCCCTCTTCTCTCTCTACCGCCTCTACTGTAATAAATTTGTCCCCCTTGTATTATTTTTCTCTTTCTCCTCACTTTCTCTTGTATGTAATTTTGTATAACCCTGAGGGTCTCCTTCCAATTCCATGCAATTTTCCTTCTCTCTCCCTTTCCTTTCCACCTCTCATCCCGCTTTAATGTTAATCATCTTGTCATGCTCTTCGTCTCTCCTCTGTTCTTAGTTACTCTCCGTATATCAAAGATGACATTTGGCATTTGTTTTTTAAGGATTGATTAGCTTCACTTAGCATAATCTGCTCTAATGCCATCCATTTCCCTCCAAATTCTATGATTTTTTTTAATTTTTCAATGCAGAGTAATACTCCATTGTGTATAAATGCCACAGTATTTTATCCATTCTTTCATTGAAGGTTATCTAAGTTGGTTTCACAGTCTTGCTGTTGTGAATTGTTCTGCTATGAACATCGATGTAGCAGTGTCCCTGTAGCATGCTGTTTTTAGGTCTTTAGTGAATAGACTGAGTAGGGGAATAGCTGGGTCAAATGGTGGTTCCATTCCCAGCTTTCCAAGAAATTTTCATACAGCTTTCCAAATTGGCTGCACCAATTTGCAGTCCCACCAGCAATGTAGAAGTGTACCTGTTTCCCCACATCATTGCCAGAACTTGTTGTTTGACTTCATAATGGCTGCCAATCTTACTGGAGTGAGATGGTATCTTAGGGTGGTTTCGATTTGCATTTCTCTGACTGCTGGAGATGGTGAGCATTTTTTCATGTACTTGTTGATTGATTGTAAGTCCTCATCTGATAAGTGTCTGTTGAGGTCCTCAGCCCATTTGTTGATTGGGTTATTTGTTATCTTATTGTCTAATTTTTTGAGTTTTTTGTATACTCTGGATATTAGGGCTCTATCTGAAGTGTGAGGAGTAAAGATTTCTTCCCAGGATGTAGGTTCCCTATTTACCTCTCTTATTGTTTCTTTTGCTGAGAAAAAACTTTTTAGTTTGAGTAAGTCCCATTTGTTGATTCTAGTTATTAACTCTTGTGCTATGGGTGTCCTATTGTGGAATTTGGAGCCCGACCCCACAGTATGTACATCGTAAGCAAATTTTTCTTCTATCAGACACTGTGTCTCTGATTTGATATCAAGCTCCTTGATCCATTTTGAGTTAACTTTTGTGCATGGCAAGAGAAAGGGATTCAGTTTCAATTTGTTACATATGGATTTCCAGTTTTCCCAACACCATTTGTTGAAGATGCTATCCTTCCTCCATTGCATGCTTTTAGCCCCTTTATCAAATATAAGATAGTTGTAGTTTTGTGGATTGGTTTCTGTGTCCTCTATTCAGTACCATTGGTCCACAAGCCTGTTTTGGTACCAGTACCATGCTATTGTTGTTACTATTGCTCTGTAGTATAGTTTGAAGTCTGGTATCGCTATACCGCCTGATTCACACTTCCTGCCTAGCATTGTTTTTGCTATTCTGGGACTTTTACTTTTCCATATGTATTTCATGATTGCTTTCTTTATTTCTACAAGAAATGCCTTTGGGATTTGATTGGCATTGCATTAAACCTATAGAGAAATTTTGGTAATATCACCATTTTGATGATGTTAGTTCTGCCTTTCCATGAACAGGGTATATTTTTACATCTTCTAAGATCTTCTTATATTTCTCTCTTTAGGGTTGTGTAGTTTTCATTGTATGAGACTTTCCCCTCTTTTGTTAGGTTGATTCCCATCTTTTTTTTTTTTTAGGATATTGTGAATGGAGTGGTTGTTCTCATTTCCATTTCAGAGGATTTGTCCCTGATATAGAGGAATGCCTTTGATTTATGCGTGTTGATTTTATATCCTGCCACTTTGCTGCATTCATTTATTAGCTCTATTAGTTTCTTTGTAGACCCTTTTGGGTCTGCTAGGTATAGAATCATGTCATCTGAAATAGTAATAATTTAAGTTGTTCTTTTCCTATTTTTATGCCTTTAATTTCTTCCGTCTGTCTAATTGCTCTGGCCAGTGTTTCGAGAACTGTATTGAACAGAAGTAGTGAGAGAGGGCATCCCATTCTTGTTCCAGATTTTAGAGGGAATGCCTTCAATTTTTCTAGATTCAGAATGATGCTAGCTTGAGGATTAGCATAGATTGCTTTTACAATATTGAGGTATGATCCTGTTATTCCTAGTTTTTCTAGAGTTTTGAAGATAAAGGGATGCTGTACTTTGTCGAATGCTTTTTGTGCATCTATCGAGATGATCATATGGTTCTTATTTTTAAGTCTATTGATGTGGTGAATAACATTTATTGATTTTCGTATATTGAACAAGCCTTGCATTCCATGGATGAATCCTACTTGATCATGGTGCACAATTTTTTTAATATGTTTTTGTATCTGATTCGCCAGAATTTAATTAGGGATTTTTGCATTTAGATTCCTTAGGGATATTGGTCTGTAGTTTTCTTTGTTTGAAGTGTTTATGTCTGGTGTAGAAATCAGGGTGATATTGGCCTGGTAGAATAAATTTGGAAGATCTCCCTCTTTTTCAATTTCCTGAAATAGCTTGAAAAGTATTGGTATTAGTTCATATTTAAAGGGTTTGTAAAACTCTGCTGTATACCCATACTGTCCTGGTCTTTTCTTAGTTGGTAATCTTTGGATGGTTTCTTCTATTTCCTCAATTGATACTGGTCTGTTTAGGTTGTCTATATCCTCCTGACTCAATCTAGACAGATCATATGACTTAAGAAATTTTTCGATGCTTTCACTATCTTCTATTATATTGGAGTATAACGAATCAAATTAATTTCTGATTATCTTCTGTATTTCAGAAATATCTGCTGTGATTGCCAGGGGGTGACAAATAACTTGTGTAGATTGATACAGCAGGAATGGAAGCAGTTTATTGTAGCATCTGAGCGATATTTATACATTTTATATAGCTTATCTAATTAGCATAAAATAGATCCAGCAGTCAACCAATAAGGAATCTCCACACTTAATGGCTTGCTTTTGTTACTTCACAAACCACTCTCTATGGCATTTTTCCAGGCGCCATCCAGACTTGTTTACAGACCCTAACATTTCTCTGGCAAAATACCAGGTGCCATCCTGACTTGTTTATATACCTTAACATGTGATGTTGCCCTTTTCATCCCGTATGCTAGTAATTTGAGATTTCTCTCTTCTTCTCTTCATTAGCATGGCTAAGGGTCTGTCGATTTTATTTATTTTTTCAAAGAACCAACTTTTAGTTTTCTCAATTTTTTCAATTGTTTCTTTTGTTTCGATTTCATTAATTTCAGCTTTGATTTTAATTAAATCTTACCTTCTACTTATTTTGCTGTTGTTTTCCTCTTCTTTTTCTAGGATTCTGAGATGAAGTATGACATCATTTATTTGTTTTGTTTTTTTTTTCTTTTTTTAAGGAATGAAATCCAAGCAATGAATTTTCCTCTTAGAACGGATTTCAGTGTGTCCCATAGATTCTGATATGCTGTGCCTGTGTTTTCATTTATCTCTAAGAATTTTTTAATTTCCTCCTTGATGTCTTCTATAACCCATTGATCATTCAGTAACCTATTGTTCATTCTCCAAGTGATGAATGATTTTTCCTTCCTTCGTTTATCATTGATTTTTAGTTTATATTAGATTATGATCAGATAAGATGCATGGTATTATCTCTACTTCTTTATATTGTCTAAGAATTGCCCTGTGACATAATATATGATCTATTTTTGAGAAGGATCCATGTGCTGCTGAGGAAAAATGTAACTGCTTGATGTTGAGGAGTATATTCGATATATGTCAATTAAGTCTAGGTTATTAATTGTGTTATTGAGTTCTATAGTTTTCTATTTCAACTTTTGTTTGGAAGACCTGTCCAGTGGTGAGAGAGGTGTGTTGAAGTCTCCCATGATTATTGTATGGTGGTCTATTAGACTCTTGATCTTGAGAAAAGTTTTTTTGATGGACATAGCTGCACCATTGTTTGGGGCATATATATATTTATAATGGTTATGTCTTGTTGGTGTATGGTTCTCTTGAGCAGTATGTAGTGTCCCTCTTTATCCCTTTTGATTAACTTTGGCTTGAAATCTATTTTATTTGATATGAGTATGGACACTCCTGCTTGTTTCCGAAGTCCATATAAGTGATATGATTTTTCCCAACCTTTCACCTTCAGTCTATGTATGTCTTTTCCTATCAAATGCGTCTCCTGTAGACAGCATATTATTGGGTCTTGTGTTGTGATCCATTCTACTAGCCTGTGTCTCTTAATTGGTGAGTTTAAGCCATTAACATTTACGGTTATTATTGAGATAATGGTTGTTCTTCCAGCCCTATTTGTTTATTTATGTTATTAAACATGGATTCTTTTCTAAATTGATTATTTCCCCCTTTTACTGTACTACCTCCCACTGTTGGTTTTTATTGTTATTTTCCATTTCCTCTTCCTGTAATATTTTGCCGATGATGTTTTGAAGAGATGGTTTTCTAGCTACAATTTCTTTTAACTTTTTTTTTAACATAGAAGGTTATGATTTTATCTTCCATCCTGATGCTTAATTTCGCTGGATACACAATTCTTGGTTGGAATCCATTTTCTTTCAGTGTTTGAAAAATGTTAATCCAGGATCTTCTAGCTTTCAGAGTCTGTGTTGAAAGATCAGCTGTTATCCTGATTGGTTTACCCCTAAATGTAATCTGTTTTTTTTTCTCTTGTAGCATTTAAAATTCTCTCCTTATTGTGTACGTTGGGCATCTTCATTATAATGTGTCTAGGTGTGGATCTCTTATGATTTTGCACATTCGGCGTCCTGTAGGCTTCTAGGACTTGGGAGTCAGTCTGATTCTTCAAGTCTGGGAAGTTTTCTCGTATTATTTCATTGAATACATTGCTCATTGCTTTGGTTTGGACCTCTATACCTTCCTGTATTCCAATGACTCTTAAGTTTGGTCTCTTTATGTTATCCCGTATTTCTTGGATATTCTGTTCATGGTTGCTTAACAGTCTTGCTGAGCTGTCTATGTTCTTTTCAAGTTGGAATACTTTGTCTTCATTGTCTGATGTTCTATCTTCTAAGTGTTCTACTCTGCTGGTAGTATTCTCAATTGAGTTTTTAAGTTGGTTTATTGCTTTCTGCATTTCTAGGATTTCTGTTTGTTATTTTTTACAACCTCTATCTCCCTGTATAGCTGATCTTTTGCTTCTTGGATTTGTTTATGTAATTCATTGTCGAAGTGATTTTTCATTGTCTGATTTTGCTGTCTAATGTCTTCCTTGAGACTCCAGATCATCTGAAGCATGTATATCCTGAGTTCTTTATCTGACATTCCATTTACTGCAGTTATTACCTCTTCTAAAGTTGTGCTGACCTGCATTGCTTGTGGTCCTTTTTTCCTTGTCTTATCATACTACTCGCTTTTCTTTCTGCTTGGTGAAACTGTTGTGATTTTGAAATTTTCCTCCTATATATTTATATTGCTCTTGTATAGATGCAAAGTCTCCCTTGCATGGGCGCAGGGGGGCTGTGCTGCTCCTCCAATTAGGGTGATCTAACTACCTTGCTGATGGGCCGCTGGGCTTGTTTTCCTGATCGGTTGCAGGTCTGCCTACCATGCAGGCGCGGGAGGCGGCTCTGCTCTGCCCCTCTTCCAATTGGTGTCACGTGTCTACCAGGCCCGTGGACCCCTGGGGTGTTCTGCCGATCAGTCGCAGGTCTGCCTACCTTGTAGGTGCTGGCGGCGGCTCTGCTCTGCCCCTACTCCAATTGGGGTGACGTGACTACCATGCAGGTGTGTTGCTGGGCCTGTTCCGCTAGTTTGTCGCAGGTCTGCCTACCTTGCGGGCACGGGCAACGGATCTGCTCTGCTCCTATTCCAAATGGGGTGAAGTGTTTGCCGCTCCGGCAGGGCGATGGTCCTCTTCTGCCAGTCAGGTGCAGGTGTGCCTACCTTGCGGGTGCGGGTGATGGCTCTGCTCTGCCACTACTCCATTTGGGGGGTCGTGACTACCATGCCGGCAGGTTGTTGGGCCTGTTCTGGGTGCGGGCGAAGGCTCTGCTCTGCCCCTACTAATATTGGGGTGACCTGACTACCATGCCGGTGGGCCACTGGGATTGTACTAGGTGAGGGAGAAGGCTCTGCTCTGCAACTATTCCAATTCGGGTGATTTGACTACCACGCCTGCGGGTCACTGGGCCTGTTCTGGGCAAGGGCGGCGGCTCTGCTCTGCCTCTATTCCAATTGGGGTGACGTGACTACCATGCAGGTGTGTCGCTGGGCCTGTTCCGGGCGTGGGCGGCGGCTCTGCTCTGCCCCTCTGGCTTGATGACAAAGTGAGAGAGACCCGGGTGTTTGTGACTCACTTTCTTTACCAGGAGACCAACTGTTTCTGTCACCGATGGTATCAATGAAGTTATCTCCTCTGCTGCTTTCTGACGACATCAGATCTCTGCCATGTTGGTATCCCATGCAAAAGGCAGCATTTTGTTCCCTTTGCTGGGTGACTAAAGCAATGGGTGAGTTCTGACCGGCACTCACAAGCCCCGTCTCAATCCTGTTGCACTCCCTATGAAGGCTCGGTTGATATTTACCTCCACAGTATTCAGCAAGACCCGGACCGAGAAGCAGTTTCCGCAGGTTCTTTAGCCCAGGGCCAGATCAGTTCCGGGAGGCGGAATTCGGCTGCTTTGGGCTCGGTGTATGTTCTAATAGAAGCAGGCTCCAAGACGCAGTTTCTGCGGGTTCTTTAGCACTGAGCCTGAGTAATTTGTCTGCAAGACAAAGGTGAATGGCATCCTGAAATTACCGGTTCTATAGCTGAATAAGCTGCGATCAGTCGAAAACAGGGATGGTGACGTCACCTCTCCAAGATGGTGGCCGCTGGGTTCCTCTGTGGTCTGACTGGTGCGGAGAAACGAGTTGGACTGCATGCTTCCCCGTCTCAAACCCAGAATTCAGCACTGAGCACAGTGATTGCATACCTGGCAGGAGCCCACAGTATCTGTAACACTGTATATTTGCGTTGCTATCTCGTCGTTTCCCAGCACGCACCACAGACTCTAGCCACGGAGCAATTTCCTGAATAAGCCACATGACCTTCTGTGAGGACAAATCACTCGCGTTTGAGTTCCCGTAGCTGATCCTCGTGAGATGGAAATATGTACACTAGGTTTTGGAGAACCACAATTTTGCTGGAAATTCCTAACAAGATAGGTTTTAGCCATTCTAACTCGTCATTCTCCCGCACAGTCACGCGGTATATGGGGGTGATGCACTCCCTTCGCAGCCATCATATGATCCCCTGAAGTTAGTTTTCAGTACTAGGAAACAAATAAGTATTTCAGGTGGATGAATATTTCTGAGAAAAATCTTTTGAAAAGTTGATTATAAATCCACATACATGAATATGAATGAATTTAGGGAGTGTATAATAAGAAAAATATACTTCATATTTTGAAAAATCTGCAGAGTGAAAAAAAAATATATATATATATGTATATATATACATACACACAGAGACATTAAAAAAGTAGCATTATGTATGCCAATCGAAATTCACCATGAAATATATTTCATCCACAGATCCAAAAATATTCATTTTAATGAACATGGAGTTATGTCGTTCAACTAAGAAGCTCACCCGTATCTTGAATTTTCGGTTCCAACAGCATTTAGTAGGAGTGATCTCTTCTCACAATTTGTATCTGCCAAGCCAGCCACCTCACAAAATGTACGAGTTATACCAGGTAGAATTCGATATGTGCATATAAAAATACATGTGATGAATAGGCTACAGAGAAAGGGAGACAGTTATTCACATATTTGTTAACTTTTAAAACACATGGAGGACTATTTCAATTAAAATTCGCTAGATTTATAACACCTACCATTTATCATACGAAAGGCAAGTCCAACTATACACCATGCCTCCTGTGAACCTCTTGTATTTCTATTCTATTTGGGTTATTTTTCTCCATAATATTAGGATTAGAAGTCAAAGTCTGTTAGGGTATGTGTTAGTGTCAGGGATTCAGTATTTCGATAGGAAAATTTGAAAATGTATCCAATGTATATGCAAATATGTGCTACACAAAAAACTTCCCACTCTCATTCATAAAAATGCCTTGACATTACCTTCGCCCCACATAAGACACAATTAGAGGAGAGGAGTTAGAAAATCTGTGAATACATATGTGGAATGGAAAATGCTCAGGAGTTCACAAATTTGGAGGTGGTAGAGGAGTTTCCAAAAGTAAGGGACAGGGTAAACACTCCACAAACATGAAGTTCTGCCAGCCTGACATCTGGAGAAACTGCCTCTAAGGTTGGGCAATGAAATATATGCTGTTGTCAGGAGCATTAGCTTCATTTGGAGTGAGACCATCAAAGCTGGGTCTTCATCTATGTGACATGAATGACATTGTTTCTTATTTTCCAATGAACATGAGGCATCAGTGCTGAATTTTCTATTTGTATGTAACTTGTGGCCACTGGGGTCTAAGTGTCTCCCCGTGTGGACTGTAAATCCATTTGGTCATCCTCCACTATTCGTGGTGTTTCTTGCTGCTGCACTGGGAGTTTGGAATTTGCTTCATGAAATACAAGGAGTTCAACAGGGACACAGTGCTGAAGTGAGTTCTGTCAATTGTGGTGGGTCGGGTTCTGCAGGAGAATGCACCAACCAGGCTTCTATCCCACATTGCTTGCCCCATTGACCATAGCAACCTGATTCTGAACATTGCCCTGAAACCTCTCCATATAACAATATGCTTTTACATATAAGAGTCTACTGGCTTCAAAATGTCAGTCACAATCCATTTGCAAGCCAATGGCAGATCCACATGGCCCAACACAGATGTTTTATCACACACCTGCCAACCACTGCTCTAGGACAACTACTCAACAGGATCCAACTTACTGGCATCTCTGTTCTACACCATTTTCATAAAACCAAGTCAATCAAGGCACTGTCTTACATACTCATGATCAGCAACAGGACATCCAAATGTTCTCCAGTGCCACCCAGTCATGGGAATTTCAAAAATTTTTATGGTATTTATCTAGCCAATTTTCAAGGAAGAAGTTGGAGGCACTGTGGGTTTCAATTTATTCAGGAACCATTAAATGGTGAGTAAGTTCATTTCAATGAAAACTCTGGAGAATTCTCACAGGCAAGGCTTCCCAAAGAGTGGCCAAAATGTCAGATTAAGCCAGGCCCATTGAGGTCTACAATGTGAGGTCCATGTGTGTTTTGACTCTCAAAAATGGCTGCCAAGTCTTTAAGAATAAAATCATGTGATATCCTGGCTGAGATTCCCTGTGATCTGTGAAAAGTCAACTTGGGCCTAGATGTCTTTCCAAGGGCAACTCTCATGCATGGCC
Organism: Callospermophilus lateralis; assembly: GCF_048772815.1. NCBI lineage: Eukaryota > Metazoa > Chordata > Mammalia > Rodentia > Sciuridae > Callospermophilus > Callospermophilus lateralis. Next base: position 1,368,210 of record NW_027513674.1, read on the forward strand.
ATCTAAAATCCCAACACAATTCATGGCAATACTTCTCTGAGATCAGTACCACAACTCAGTCTCTAAGGGGAATCACACCAGGGTGATGATGACCCAGTCATCTCTTCAAACCACCATTCAAATGTCCACAATTAAAACCCAAACACTCCCACATGGCCCAAATTTTCTTCCATATATACACTCATCATAACCTGTGGCTGGAGGTTTCCATGAGGGGAGCAGCCCACGTCAGTGTCCAAAATAAGCTTCCTGCACCTCATTTGCCTAAAGTCAGGGTGGCATGGACACCCTTCCTGTAAACCAGGAGTGATCAAATAGGCCTTCCTTTAATACTGCTTAGCTTCTCCAACTTGAGGCCTACTGACTTTGAGGTTTAGATTCTTTAAGTGAATTGGAGTCATGAGAAAAACAAGCACCTATGGGCTAGCCTCTGCTGGGTTTTGAAGAACTCATTTGACCCAAAGGATCCCTGTTCTCACTTGATGGATGTCAGGAACCTACCAGAGGAAGGCAAGAGAGTTAATCAACAATATCTGATCTTTTTGCCATTTTGGTTTTCGATGCATGCATGGGATGTATCTTTAGATCCATCAGGTGCTGAGAATCTAAGCCTCAGCCTCACACAGGGCCAAGAGACTGATTCAGACATATCCCTTTTCAAAGCAATTAAGCATGGATCCACACGTGATGCCCATTCATTTGCATTTGAAAACTGTTTTCTTCAGGCTTCACAAAGTGGTGGCTTGAGGCAAAGTTCTTCCTGACATTCAGGGCAACAGAACAATAGGTAAGCAAAAGGACCAAAGCAGGGTTTCTCCACTGAGACTTTCCTGGTCAACTGATATCTGAGATTTCTGAGATGCTAGCCATTCCCTTCAACTATCTAGTACATGGCCATGTCAAAGATATTGGAGGTGGTACATATCTTGGACACAAAACCATGATACTATTCTGGAGTGTTGCCAGAATTGAAGGAGAAAACAGGAAATTATGAAGCTAGTAGGTGTTGCCCATCCATAAGGCAAGCCTGATTCCACTCATATATTGGGCACAATGAATGCTGGCAAGCTTTCTAGTAGACAGGAAACATCCATTGATGCCTTCTCTCTTCTAATGTCTACAATCATGAACACAGTGGGATACACAGACACTCGCCTTGTCAAAGGACTTACTAAAAGTAGTCCACTCCAAACCAAACAAACTGCCTTTCCCACCTATTCTGAGAACTTGAGACAAAACCACAAAATCACACCCACACCCACAAAGGCACCTCCTTCCCCCAAGTAGGTCTGTGACTCTCCGGAGTGTCCTCTGACTGGTGGGCCATACTATGTTTCCCCAAAATGACCTCTCCTGTCTCAGTTCTGGTCTGCTTGGCCAACTCTGTGAAGTTGTCAAGAGCCAGTGGTGAGACACTACCTGCTTTCTGAGGAAAAGCGCTCTTCAAAGGTTTCCTGGCATTTGGCCATCCTCACATCTGTAGGTTCAAAGAAAGACTGACTCTGTCCTTGGTAAATCCAAACATATGAGACCACTGGGACTGGGACAGGGACTGTGTCTGGGTTCCTGGCTTTCTGGATCCCAAGTTCAGAGAGTTTCATCACCAAGGAAGTGAGGTGAGGTCACTTCCTTCAGGATCTGAATTACATCACTGCCTTGGCAACCACTTTGCCCTAACAGTTGCTTCCAAAAGTCCCATTAGGTGGAGGCTGCCCCTGTTTTCCTGTAACACTTTCACAAGTTAGAATGTTATATCAATCATAAGCACCCCGGAACAGCTCTCCACACAGAACTGGTTTGGTCCATCTTGTATACATTAAGAAGAGAGAGTGATTCAGACACAACCCTTCAACCCGACCAGGATGACTGCCATGGAAGATGACTTTTGCTTTCTGAGGTATTTCATAGCTGCCTTCATCTTCACCAGGGATCATTTCTGCATGAACATTTGAGGTTCTCAGCAGGTGAAGATACCCTACATTCCTGTATTTTAAAACCAACTCTGTCCCTGCTCTTCGGTAAAGTTAGTGTATGGTTAGGGTTCATTATATGTTTGATTTGGGTTAGGAATCATTCTGCAGGATGAATAAAGGGATTGGGTACCTGCGATATTTATAAGAATATATAAGTGAAATATATGTATGAAAACGGAAATCTAAGAAAGATTTGAAGCCCAGAAGGGCATTGGGCCCTTGATTGGGATACATAGTGTTGAATTACGTTCTGTACAATTGTCTCAGTTAAATCGATATACAATGGCATAGGACCTTGTACCTTGGATGATTGAATGTAGAAGAGAACATCCAGTTAAAAAGGGATAGTCGGTAGGATTAGAAAGATAGTCGGTAGGTTTAGGAAGAAGAGTGAGAATATGATTTGGAATAAAAAGCTTCTTTAGCAATAGGGTTTCGTTTAGAGAGTGAATGTAAATGTCAGTACATGTGAAGAGTCTTTCACAATGATGAACTGGGGAAATTATGTAGAAAAGCAGGTATCAATAGAGACATAACGAAATCAGGCAAAGTATAAATGAGTGATAGGATTAGACATTTTCAATAGGGTTGAGTTTGAATATATAATCATAGGAAAAAACAAATATGTTGTCACCAATGGGATTGACATTTGAGAGCATTAGGCAACCTGGACACGGATGTTATTACTTATCCATGTTCACTTTCCTTTTAGGCTTTGGTACAATCATAAGTGTGACCTTTACATTTTTTTTTGTTCAGAATATTTCGGTGGTAAAATGTATATGTAGATCAGGTAACATGAGTATTTCTTTCACCATGTCTGGGAGCAATATTTTGAAGACATATACATTAGTATTAGGGGTACAAAGAGGTGTACCCTGTGTCTATGAATATAGAGATAATGCATGAATAGACGATAATATGAATAAATAATGTATCTGGTTCCACTTTAAATAATGGATTGAATTGAAATCTGAAAATATATAAGAAATCTTATATTGATATATAATCATTCATTTCAACCAGTTATATATCTAATGGTAATATTAGGATTATGGTTTATCATGAAGGGTGTTTGAGTTTTGCTTTATAAGTGATGATGTTAAACGAAAATAATGTGTTTGGAAAGAAGTCTCATGAAAAGACCAGTCAAGAAACATAGAAGAATCATGTGTTCTGAATCAGAAAGTGATTGATTGTGAAACAAATGCCTATAAATTTTCTAACTTTTGAATGAAATATATATCCTATGATGTGCATAAACTGAAGACATCGTAACGTATAAGCGTTGAATAAAAATGAAAATCAAAATACACATCATGTCCCCTAAGAATATACTTGCATTGATGTTAAACTAGCTCAGTAACTGTAGAAATATTAGGTTTTGTTTGCACCTTTCACTGAATTTAGTTTTCAGTACTAGAAAACAAATATGTATTTCAGGTGGATGATTATTTCTGAGAATAATCTTGTGGAAAGTTGATTATAAATACACATATATGAATATGAATGAATTTAGGGAGTGTATAATAAGACACATATACTTCATATTTTAAAAAATCTGGAGAGTGTATATATATATATATATATATATACACTCTCATACATACACACTCACATGCACAGATATAAAAAAGTAGCAATACAGGAAATTCATCATGAAGGCAGGCATGGAAAAATCAAGTCTCTGACCTCTTCAGCTGCGCGGGCATCGGGAGTCGTAAACTGTCTAAATGCTGTTTGCTCAGAATCACTAGGTAATGTTGACCTAATGTGGATCTGGTGCGAACATTCTGGGCCCCTCAGAACACACACCGAGCCTGGATCGGCTGCATTCAACCTCCGGTTTGCCTGGTTCTCGTGACTCAGCACTAAGATCCCCTGAAATAACTGTTCGGCCCTTCTGAACTTTCAGAGGTAAAAGCCAACCAAGCCTTCAAAGGCAGTGGCCACAGGATTGAAACGGCGCTTGGGAGAGACAGTCAGGACCCACCCATTGCGTTGGTTACCTTGCAAAGGGAACAAACGGTCACCATTTGCATGGGATACCACCATAGCATAGAAATGATGTCACGGGCAGAGGAGATAACTTCATTGAAACCAGCGTGACAGGTGTGTAATCCCCTAGCCATCTCTCTCAACACAGCGGGGAAACCTTAAGGGCCCCTCCCAGCTCTGCCGTAAGGGCCTCTCCCAGCTCTCCCGTGAGCGCGATAGCCAGACCTAGGGAATCAGGATTGGCTCGGGACTAGCGGCGTGGAATTCCGGGATCCTGATCCCACAAGTGCTGACAATTTAGGTCTCTTACACCATGTACCGGTGGCGTGGCTCCCAGAGGGCAAGAAAATTCGCTGGGGGTCCTCAGCCCCAAGCTCTACAAACTTAGGGTCTGAGGGAGGCTAACAGGGAGAGTGTGCACAGGCGTTCATGAAAACAGGGCTGCCAGGAGTAGAGTTCTGGCTTGTAACCACTATTGTGGTGAGCGTCACAGCTGATCAGGGCATGGCTTGAGGAAGCACAAGAGAAGGCCCTAGGCACTCAGGATTGGAGATCCGCCAAGTCTGGGAGGAAGAGCTGCTGCACAGTGATTGGTTCCCACTTATTCAGAGGAGAAGCTTGGCCCAGTGCACACAGCTCCACATACTGAAAGAGAAGTTAATTGAACTCTATGACTGCATGTATTATTATTATTATTTAATTTATATTTTTTATATTTCTTTCATTTTCATTTTTGTTGTTGTTGTTCTTTAACTTTTTAAATGTTTTTATTTTTTTATTTTTTATTTTATCATTATTATTATTAATATTATTTTAAATTTTAATTTTCATTTTTTAATTATAATTATTATTTAAATTTTTTTTCTTTCTTTATTTTCTATTTTTTTCTTTTGTCTTTTCATTTCTTTTCAATTTTCTTATTCTCCCTTCCTTGAATTCTACCTGTCTACTCTCATTCTCTTTAGTGACTTCTTCCCTTCCCTTCTAATATCTTTCCTCCCAAGCATCAAATAAATTTATAAGAGTAAGCAGTAACTCAGCAGTCAAACAAAACAAGAAGTAACATGAGCAGCATAAAAAAGCAAGGAAGAAAAGGAGTACAAACAATGATGGACAGCCTAAATATTCAGAAGGACCTAGAGTCATCAGAAAAATGGTCATATAAAGAACTCAAGAAATACCTTAGACAGATGGAATGGAACCTTAAAGAGGATACGAGACATCAAAACCAAACAGTGAAAGAACACATTGAAAATGAATTACATAAACAGATATAAAAAGAAATTAAGCATCTTAATTAGGAGATAGAGATTATAAAAAAAAAATCAAACAATAATTCTAGAAATGAAGGAAATGATAAACCAAATTAAAAACTCAATTGAGAGTATCACTAACATAGTGGAGCAAGTAGAAGACAGAATGTCAGATAATGAAGACAAAATATATCATCTTGAAAAAAGTCTAGCCAACAAAGAAATGCTGGTAAAAAGTCATGAGAAAAACATCCAAGAGATATGGGATAACATAAGAAAAAAAAAAAACTAATGAGTCATCTGGATAGAGGAAGGTACAGAGATTCAAACCAAGGGAATGAGTAACCTGCTGTATGAAATAATTACAGAAAACTTTCCAGAAATAAAAATGGAAACGGATAAAAAAAATTGTAGATGCTTACAGGACACCGAGCACACAAAATCACAGTAGACCAATGCCAAGACACATTGTTATGAAGATATCCAATATACAGAACAAAGAGAAAATATTAAAAGCTACAAGAGAAAGGAGGCAGATTACAATCAGGGGTAAACCAAAAATGTTAACAACAGATTTTTCATCACAGACGCTGAAAGTGAGAAGATCCTGGAACAACGTATTTCAAACACTTAAAAACAATGGATGCCAACCAAGAAATCTGTATTCAGCAAAATTAAGCTTCAGGTAAGACAACGAAATAAAAACATTTCGTGATAAACAAAAGCTAAAAGAACTTGCAGCCAGAAAACCAGCATTGCAAAGCATCTTAAGGAAAACACTACACGAGGAAAAAATGAATATCAACAAAGAAAACCATCAGTGGGAAGTGCCTCATTAATGACAGAGGGCGGGGGAAAAGTTAATCATGGATAAACAAACTAAATTAAAAAAAAAAAGATAAATAATCAAAGACGGGTGGCAATACAAACCATATATCAATACTAACTCTAAACTTTAATGGCTTAAACTCTCCAATAAAGTGACATAGGCTTGTAACGTGGATTAAAAAAAACAAATCCAACAATATGTTGCTTCCAGGAGACACATCTGAATGGAAAAGACATACACAGGCTGAAGGTGAAAGGTTGGGAAAATTTATACCATGCACACGGTCCTTGTAAGCAAGCAGGGGTGGCCATCCTCATATGGAATAAAATCGACTTCAAGACTAATTTAATCAAAAGGGATAAGGAAGGACATTATATACTGTTGAAAGGAACCATTCACCAACAAGACATAACAATTATCAATATTTACGCAGCAAATAATGGTGCTGCAACATTTATAAAACAAATTCTCCTCAAGTTCAAGAATCAAATAGACCACAACACAATAATTATGGGAGACTTCAACTCACCTCTCTCACCATTGGACAGATCCTCCAAACAAAAGTTGAATAAAGAAAATATAGAATTCAATATCACAATCAATACCCTAGACTTAACTGACATATATAGAATATATCAACCATCATCAAGTGGATATACTTTTTTCTCACCAGCACATGGATCCTTCTCAAAAATAGACCATATATTATGCCATAGGGCAAAACTCAGTAAATATAAAGGGGTGGAGATAATACCATGAATTTTTTTCTGATCACAATGGAATGAAACTGGAAACCAACGGTAAAAGAAGGAAGGAAAAATCCTACATCACATGGAAAATGAACAATATGTTACTGAATGATCAATGGGTTACAGAAGACATAAAGGAGGAAATCAAAAAATTCTTAGAGATAAATGAAAATACAGACACAACATATCAGATTCAATGGGACACAATGAAACAAGATTCAAGAGGCAAATTCATCGCCTGGAGGTCATTCCTCAAAAAAAGAAAAAAACAAAAACAACAAATAAATGAGCTCTCACTTAATCTCAAAGCCCTAGAAAAGGAAGAGCAAAACAACAGCAAATGTAGCAGAAGGCAAGAAATTATTAAAATCAGAGAGTAAATCACGAAATTGAAACAAAAGAAACTATTAAAAAATTAACAAAACTAATAGTTGGTTCTTCGAAAAAATAAATAAGATGGACAGACCCTTAGCCATGCTAACGAGGAGAAGAGAGAGAACTCAAATTACTAACATACGGGATGAAAAAGGCAATATCACAACAGATGCTACATAAATACAGAAGACAATTAGAAATTATTTTGAAAACCTATATTCCAATAAAATAGAAAATAGTGAAGACATTGATACATTTGTTAAGTCATATGATTTGCCTAGACTGAGTCAGGAGGATACACACAATTTGAACAGACCAATATCAATCGATGAAATAGAAGAGGCAATCAAACTACTACCAACCAAGAAAAGCCCAGGATCGGATGGGTATACAGCGGAGTTTTACAAAACCTTTAAAGAAGAATTAATACCAATACTTTTCAAGTTATTCAGAAAATAGAAAAACAGGGAGCTCTGCCAAATTCATTCTATGAGGCCAACATCACCCTGATTCTGAAACCAGACTAAGACACCTCAATGAAAGAAAACAACAGACCAATATCTCTGATGAACCTAGATGCAAAAATTTTCATTAAAATTCTGGTGATTTGGATACAAAGGCACATCAAAAAAATTGTGCACCATGATCAACTAGGATTCATCCCTGGGATGCAAGGAGGGTTCAATATATGGAAATCAATAAATGTTATTCACAACATCAATAGACTTAAAAATAAGAACCATAAGATGATCTTGATAGATGCAGAAAAACCATTAGAAAAAGTAGAGCATTCCTTTATGTTCAAAACATTAGAAAAACTAGGGATAAAGGGAACATACCTCGACATTGTAAAAACTATTTATGTTAAGCCTCAGGCTAGCATCATTCTGAATGGAGAAAAATTGAAGGCATTCTTTCTAAAATTTGGAACAAGACAGGGATGTCCTCTATCACCACTTCTATTCAATATAGTTCTCGAAAAACTGGCCAGAGCAATTAGAAAGTTGAAAGACATTAAAGACATAAAAATAGGAAAAAAAGAACTTAAATTATCACTATTTGAAGATGACATGATTCTATACATAGAAGACCCAAAAGGGTCTACAGAAAAAAACTACTAGAACTAATAAATGAATTCAGCAATGTGGCAGGAAATGAAATCAACATGCATAAATCAAAGGCATTTCTGTATATCAGCGACAAAACTTCTGAAATGAAAATGAGGAAAAACACTGCATTCACAATATCCTCATAAAAAATTAAATACTTGAGAATCAACCTAACAAAAGAGGTGAAAGATTTATACAATGCAAACTACAGAACCCTAAAAAGAGAAGTAGAATAAGATCTTAGAAGATTGAAAAATATACCCTGTTCATGGATAGGCAGAACTAACATCATCAAAATGGCGATATTACTAAAAAGTTGTCTATAGGTTTAATGAAATGCCAATCTAAATCCCAAATGAATTTTTTGTAGAAATAGATAAACCAATCATGAAATTCATATGGAAAAATAAACGACCCAGAATAGCAAAAGCAATTCTAAGCAGGAAGTGTGAATCAGGCGGTATAGCGATACCAGATTTCAAACTATATTACAGAGCAATAATAACAAAAACAGCATGGTACTGGTACCAAAACAGGCGGGTGGACGAATGGTACAGAATGGAGGACACAGAGACTAATCCAAAAAGCTACAACTATCTTATATTTGATAAAGGAGCTAAAAGCATGCAATGGAGGAAGGATAGCATCTTCAACCAATCGTGTTGGGAAAACTGGAAATCCATATGCAACAAAATGAAACTGAATCCCTTTCTCTCGCCATGCACAAAAGTTAACTCAAAGTGGATCAAAGAGCTAGATTCAAATCAGAGACTCTGCATCTGATAGAAGAAAAAGTTGGTTCCGATCTACATATTGTATGGTCAGGCTCCAAATTCCTTAATAGGACACCCATAGCACAAGAGTTAATAACAAGAATCAACAAATGGGAGTTACTTAAACTGAAAATTTTTTTCTCAGAAAGAGAAACAATAAGAGAGGTAAATATGGAGCCTAGATCATGGGAACAAATTTTTACTCCTCACCCTTCAGATGGAGCCCTAATATCCAGAGTATACAAAGTATACATAGAACTCAAATAATTAGACAATAAGATGACAAATAACCTAATGGGCCAAGGACCTGAACAGACACTTCTCAGAGGAGAACATAGAATCAATCAACAAGTACATGAAAAAATGCTCTCCATTTCTTGCAGTCAGAGAAATGCAAATCAAAACCACCCTAAAATACCATCTCAATCCAGTGAGATTGGCAGCCATTATGAAGTCAAACAACAACAAGTGCTGGCGACGATGTGGGGAAAAGGGTACTCTTGTACATTGCTGATGGGACTGAAACTGGTGCAGCCAATTTGGAAAGCAGTATGGAGATTCCTGGGAAGGCCGGGAATGGAAGCACCATTTGACCAAGCTATTGCCCTTCTCGCACTATTCCCTGAAGACCTTAAAAGAGCGTACTACAGGGATACTGCCAATCGATGTTCATAGCAGCACAATTCACAATTGCTACACTGTGGAACCAACCCAGATTCCCTTCAATAGATGAATGGATAAAAAAAAATGTTTTTTTTATATACTATGGAGGATTACACAGCACTAAAAAATGACAAAATAATGGAATTTGCAGGGAAATGCATGGCACTAGAGCAGATTATGCTTAGTGAAGCTAGCCAATCCCAAAAAAACAAATACCAAATGACTTCTTTGATATAATGAGAGCAACTAAGAACAGAGCAGAGAGGAAGAGCATGAAGAAAAGATTAACATTAAGCAGAGACATGAGGTGGGAGGGAAAGGTAGAGAAAAGAGAAATTGCATGGTAATGGAGGGAGACCCTTATTGTTACAAAAAAAATACATATAAGAGGTTGTGAGTGTAATGGAAAAATAAACAATAAGTGAAATGAATTACAGTAGGTAGGGTAGAGAGAGAAGATGGGAAGAGAGCGGAGGGGGGATAGTAGGGCATAGGAAAGGTAGCAGAATACAACAGTAACTAATAAGACATTATGTAAAAATATGGATGTGTAACTGATGTGATTCTGCATTCTATATTTGGAGTAAAAATGGGAGTTCATAACCCACTTGAATCTAATGTATGAAATATGATATGTCAAGAGCTTTGTAATGTTTTGAGAAACCAATAAAAGAAAAAAAAGTAGCAATATATATGCCAATCGAAAATCTTCATCAAATATATATAATCCAAAGATCGAAAAATATTCATTTTACTGAAATGGATTTATGTATAATGTTATTCAACTAGGAAGCTCACCCGTAGGTTGAATTTTCAGTTCCAACAGCATTTAGGAGGAGTGATCTCTTCTCACAATTTGCATCTGCCAATTCAGCCACCTCACATGTGTGTACAAGTGATATCAGGTAGGATTCTATATGTGCATATAAAAATACATGTGCTGAATAGGCTACAGAGAAAGGGAGACAGGGATTCACATATTTGTTAATTTTAAAAACACATCTAGAACTATTTCAACAGAAAATTGACTAGATTTAAAACTCCTACATTATATAATGCAAAAAGCAATTCCAACTATACACCATGCCTCCTCTGAACTGCTTGTATTTCTATTCTTTTTGGGTTATTTTTCACCATCATTTTAGGATTATTAGTCAGAGACTAGTAGGGTACAGGTTAGTGTCAGGGATTAAGTATTTCAAATGGAAAATTGGAAAATGAATCCAATGTGTATGTAAATATGTGCTACACAAAAATCTTCCCACTCACATCCAGAACAATGCCTTGACATTACCTTCGCCCCAAGTAAGACACAATTAGAGTTGAAAAGTGTAAAAATCTAGGAATACATATATGGAATGGAATATGCTCGGGAGTTCACAACTTTGGAGGTGGTAGAGGAGTTTCCAAAAGTAAAGGACAGGGTAAACACTCCACAAACAAGGAGCTCTGCTGGCCTAAGAATTCTTGGGAAATGGCCTCTGAGGTTGGGATCCTGAAATATATGTTGCTGTCATGAGCTTTAGCTTCCTTCGTAGTGAGACCATCAAAGCTGGGTCTGCATCTATGTGACCGGAAGAGATGGTTTCTTATATTCCAATGAACATGAGGCAGCAGTGCTCAATTCTCTCTTTGTAGGTAAACTGTGGCCACTGGATTCTAAGTGTCTCCCAGTGGGGACTGTGAAGACATTTGGTCATCCTCCACTTTTCATGGTGTTTTTTGCTGCTGCACTGGGAATTTGGTATTTGCTTCACAAAATATAAGAAGTTCATTTGGGATACAGTGCTGGAGGGAGTTCTGTCACTTGTGGTGGGTCAGGGTCTGCAGGAGAATGCACCAACCAGGCTTCTATCCCACAGAGCTTGCCCCAGTAACCATAGTAAACTTATTCTGAACATTGCCCTTAAAACTCTCGATATAACAGGATGCCTTTACATATAAGGGTCTCATGTCTGCACTATATCAGTCACAAGCCATTTGGAAGCCAATGGCAGATCCACATAGCCCCTCCATGATGTTTATTCACACACCTTCCCACCACTGCTCTAGGCCCACTACTCAGCAGGCTCCAAATTACTGGCATCTCGTGTTCTACATCATTTTCATGAAACCCAGTCAAACAAGGCACAGTCTGGTATACACATGATAAGCAACAGGACATCAAATTTTCTGCAGTTCCACCTGGTCATGGGAATTTTAAAAATTTCATGGTATTTATTTAGCAATTTTTCAAAAATGAAGTTAGAGGCACTGTGGGTCTCAATTCATTCAGGAACCATTAAGTGTTGAGAAAGTTCATTTCAATGAAAGCTCTGGAGAACTCTCAAAGTCAAGGCTTCTCAAAGAGTTACCAAATGGTCACATAAAGCCAGGCCAATTGACGTCTACAATGTGAGGTCCATGTATGTTTTGACTCTCATCTATGGCTGCCAAGTCTTTCAGAATAAAATCATGTGATATCCTGGATGAGATTCCCAGGCCTCTGTGGAAAGCCACCCTGGGCATAGATCTCAGTTTCCAAGAGTGAGTCTTATGTGTGTCCTCCTAAAATACCAACACAATTCATGGCAATACTTCTCTGAGGTCAATTCCAGAATGCAGTCTCTAAGGGGAATCACACCAGAGTTCAAGCCCAGGTGGACCCAGTCATCCCTTCCAACCACCACAAAAATTACCACAATTAAAATCAAAACACTCCCACAGGGCCATCATCTTCTTCCATGTAGACACTCATCATAACCTCTAGCTGGAGGTTTCTATGAGCCCAAGGTAGTGTCCAAAATAAGCTCACTTGCCCCTTATTTGCCTAAAATCATGGTGGCCTGAACACTCTTCCTGTGAACCAGGAGTGATCAAATATTCCTGCTGTTAAAGTGTTCCACTTCTCCAATTTCGGCCTACTGGCTGTAGGGTATAGATTCTTTATGTGATTTGGAGTCATGAGAAAATCCAAGCACATATGGGCTAGCCTCTGCAGGGATTTCAAGAACTCATTTGACCCAAAGGATCCCTATTCTCACTTGATGGAGTTCAGGAACCTAAAACAAGAAGGCAAAAATATTCATCCACAATGACTGCTCTTTTGGACATTTTAGTTTTGGAAGAACATGGGATCTTTCTTTAGATCCATCAGGTGCTGAGAATCTAAGCCACAACCTCATACAAGGACAAGAGGCTGATTCAGACACATCCCATTCCAAAGAAATTAAGCAAAGAGCCACAGGTGGGGTCCATTCATTTCCATATGAAAACAGTGTTTTTCAGGCTACACAAAGGGGTGGCCTGAGGCAAAGACCTTTCTGACATTTAGGGTAATAGAAATAGAATTAAGCAAATGGCCCAAAGAAGGGTTTCTCCACTGAGACTTTACTGCACACACTGATATCTGAGTTTTCTGAGATGATCTCATTCCCTTCAGCTATCCAGAACATGGCCATGTCACAGAGCCTTGTGGTGTTACATATCTGGGAAACAAAACTATGAGTCTATTCTGGAGAGTGGCCAGAATTCACGTAGAAAACAGGAACTTTAGAAGATAGTAGATGTTGCCCATCCATAAGGCAAGCTGCAGTGCATTCATCAATTGCGCAGTATGAATTGCGGAAGCTTTCAACTAGAGACAACACATCCATTGGTGCATTCTCTTTTCTAATGTCTACAACCATGGATACAGTGGGATACACAGACATAGAAACACTCACAATGTAAAACGACTTACTAGAAACAGTCCACTCCAAACCAAACAAACCACCTTTCCTACCTATTCTCAGAACATGAGAAAAAACCACAAACTCACACCTACAACGGCAAAGGCACTTCCTTCCCCCAAATAGGTCTGTGACTATCCGGAATGTCTTCTGACTGGTGGGCCATATTATGTTCCCCCAAAATGGCTTGTCCTGTTTCACATCTGGTCTCAATGTCCAACTCCGTGAAGTTGTAAGGAGCCAGCAGTGAGCCACTGCCTGCTTTCTCAGGAAAGGCCCCTCTTCAGAGCTCTGCTGGCATTTGGCCATCCTCACATCAGCAGGTACCAAGAAAGACTGACTACGTCTTTGGGAAAAGCAAAGTTAGCCCACTGGGTCTGGAGTGGGACTGGCTCTGGGTGCCTCGCTTCCTGGATCCCAAGTTCAGAGAATTCCATCACCAAGGAAGTGAAGTGAGGTCACTTCTTTCAGGAACTGAATATGGTCACTGCCTTGGTAACCACTTTGTCCTAACAGTTGCTTCCAAGGTTCCCATGAGATAGAGGCTGCCCCAACATCCTGTGACACATTCAGAAGTTATAATGGTATATCAACCATAGGCACCCTGGAACAGCTCTCCACAGAGGCCTGGTTTGGTCCATCTTCTCTACATTAAGAAGAGAGAGGCTGATTCAGACACATCAATTCATCCTGACCAGGTTGTTTGCATGGAAGATGACTATTGCTCTCTCAGGTCCTACATAGCTGCCTACATCTTCTCCAAGGATCATTTCTTCATGGATCTTTGAGGTTCTAAGCAGGTGGAAGATCTTCTACATTTCTATATTGTAAGACCCACTCTGTCACTGCTCTTAAGTTAGTTATATTGAGGGAACAGTGTATGGTTAGGGTTAATAACAAGTTCGATTTGGGTTACGAATCATTCTGCGGGATGAATAATGGTATTGGCAACCTGCGATACTTACAAGAGTATACATGTGAAATATAAGTATGAAAGCAGAAATCTAGGTAAGATTTGAAGCCCAGAAGGGCATTGGGGACTTGAGTGGGATACTTAACTTTGAGTTATGTGCTGCACAGATGTCTCAGATAAATCAATATACACTGGCATCGGACCTTGTACCTTGGATGATTGAATTTGAAGAGAGCATCCAGTCAAAAACCGATAGTCGGTAGGATTAGGAAGGTAGTTGGTAGATTTAGAAAAAAGAGTGAGCATAGGATTTGGACCAAAAGTTCTTCAGCAATAGGGTTTAGGGTAGAGAGTGTATGTAAATGTCAGCACATGTGAAGAGTCAGTCACAATGATGAACTGGGGAAAACATGTAGGAAAGCAGATATCAATAGAGACATTAGGAAATCAAGCAAAGTATAAAGTGTGTGATAGGGTTAGACATTTTCAACAGGTTTCAAGTTGAGTATATAATCTTAGGAAGAAACAAATATGTAGTCACCAATAGGATTGATATTTGAGAGCATTAGGCAACCTGGACATGGATGATTTTAGTAATGGATGCTATCTTTCCATTTAGGCTTTGGTACAATTGTAAGTGTGACCTTTGCTTTTTGTGTCCGGAATATTTCTGTGATAAAATGTGTATGTAGATCAGGTGACATGAGTATTTCTTCCACCATTTCTGAGAGCAATATTTTGAAGATTTATAAATTCGTATGGGGGTACAAATAGGTGTACCCTGTTTCTATTAATATAGACATAATGCATGAATAGACAATACTGTGAATAAATAATATAACTGGATCCACTTTAAATAATGGATTGAATGGATATCTGAAAATATATAAGAAATGTTATATTGATATACAATCATTAATTCCAACCAGTTATATATCTAATGATTATCTTATGGTTATGGTTAATCATGAAGGGTGTGTGAGTTTTTCTTCAAAATTGATTATGGAAATCGAAAACAATATATTTGGAAAAAAAGTCTCATGAATAGACCAGTCAAGAAACATAGAGAAATACATGTGTTCTGGAGCAGGAAGTGACTGAAAGTGAAACAAATGCCTATAAATTTGCTAACTAGTGAATGAAATATATATGCTAAGATGTGCATAAACTGAAGAAATAGTAATGTACCAGTGTGGAATAAAAATTAACGTCAAAATACACATGGTGTCCCATAGGAACCAACATGCATTGATGTTCAACTGGGTCAGTTAATGTAGACATATTAGAATTTGTATGCACCTTTCACTGAAGTTAGTTCTCAGTACTAGGAAACAAATATGTATTTCAGGTGTTTGAGTATTTCTAAGAATAATCTTGTGAAAAGTTGATTATTAATCCACATACATGAACATGAATGAATTTAGGGAGTGTATATAAGACACATAATTTTCATATTTTTAAAAATCTGGAGAGTATATACACACACACACACACACAAACACAGAAATTAAAAAATAGCAATATATATGCCAATCGAAATTCATCATGAAATATATATCATAAAGATGCAAAAACATTCATTTTACTGAACATGGGTTTATGTATAATGTTGTTCCACTGGGAAGCTCACCCATAGGTTGAATTTTCAGTTCTAACAGCGTTTAGGACGAGTGATCACTTCTCACAATTTGTATCTGCAAAGTCATGTAACTCAAAAGAATGTACGTGTGATACCGTGTAGGATTCTATTTGTGCATATAAAAATACATGTGCTGAATAGGCTCCAGAAAATGGGAGACAGTAATTCACATATTTGTTAACTTTCAAAACACATGGAGAACTATTTCAATTAAAAATTGACTAGATTCATAATACCTACCCTTTATCATGCAAAAGGCAAGTCCAACCCTGAACTGCATGTATTTACGTACTGTTTGGGTTATTTTTCTCCATCATATTAGAATTAGTAGTCAGAGTTTATTAGAATATGGGTTATTGTCAGGGATTCAGAATTTCGAATGGAAAAATAGGAAAATTAATCCAATGTGTATGCAAATATGTGCTAAAACAAATCTTTTGACTCTCATCCAGAACAATGCCTTGAAATTATCTTCGCCCCAAGTAAGACACAATTAGAGAAGAAAAGTTGCAAAATCTGTGATTACATTTCTGGAATGGAAAATGCTCAGGAGTGCACAAACTTGGAGGTGGTATAGGAGTTTCCAAAAGTAAGAACAGGGTACACACTCCACAAACATGGAGCTCTGCATGCCTAAAACTTTTAGAGAAACTGCCACTGAGGTTGGGCAATGATATATAGGTTTTATCAGGAGTTAAGCTTCCTTTGTAGTGATACCCTCAAAGCTGGGTCTGCATTTATGTGACCTGGAGGACAAAGTTTCTTATTTTCCAATGAACACAAGGCAGCACTGCTGAATTCTCTCTTTGTAGATAAACTGTAGCCCCTGGGGGTTTATTTTCTCCCCGTGTGGACTGTGAAACAATTTGGTCATCCTCCACTTTTCGTGGTGTTTCTTGCTGCTGCACTTGGAGTTTGGTACATGCTTCACGAAATACAAGGAGTTCAACTGGGAAACAGTGCTGGAGAGAGTTCTGTCACGTGTGGTGGGTTATGGTCTGCAAGAAAATGCACAAACCAGGCTTCTATCTCTCAAAGATTGCTCCCTTGTCCATAGCAACCTGATTCTGAACATTGCCCTGAAACCTCGCCATAGAACAAGATGCCTTTACATATAAGGGTCTGAAGTCTGCACTATGTCAGTCACAAGCCATTTGGAAGCCAATGGCAGATCCACATGGACCCACCATGATATTTTATCACACACCTGCCCACCACTGCTCTACGCCCACTACTCAGCAGGCTACAAATTACTGGCATCTCTGTTCTAAACAATTTTCAGAAAACCCTGTCAATCAAGGAACTGTCTGGTACACTCATAATAAGCAATAGGACATCGAATGTTTCTGGAGTGCCACCTGGTCATGGGAATTTCAAAAATTTCATGGTATTTATCTAGCCATTTTTCAAGGATGACATTGGATGCACTGTGAATTTCAATTATTCAGGAACCATTAAATGTTGAGAAAGCTCAATTCAAAGAAAATTCTGGAGAACTCTCACAGGCAAGGCTTTCCAAAGAGTGGACAAAAGGTCACTTGAAGCCAGGACCATTGAGGTCTACAATGTGAGGTCCTATGTGTTTTGACTCTCAACTATGGCTGCCAAGTCTTTCAGAATAAAATCATGTGATATCCAGGCTGAGATTCCCAGTTCTTTGTGG
This sequence comes from Callospermophilus lateralis, assembly GCF_048772815.1. Taxonomy (NCBI): domain Eukaryota; kingdom Metazoa; phylum Chordata; class Mammalia; order Rodentia; family Sciuridae; genus Callospermophilus; species Callospermophilus lateralis. The sequence goes on from NW_027513674.1 coordinate 1,385,857, forward strand.
AAAGCCACCCTGGTCCTAGATCTCAGGTTCCAAGGGCGACTCTCATGCGTGGCCTCCTAAAATCCCAACACAATTCATGGCAATACTTCTCTGAGGTCAGTTTCAGAACTCAGTCTCTAAGGTGAAACACACCAGGGTTCAATCCCTGGTGACCCAGTCATCTCTTCCAACCGCCACACAAATGACCAGAATTAAAACCAAAACACTCACACATGCCCCTCATCTTCTTCCATATAGACACTAATCATAACCTTGGCTGGAAGTTTCCATGAGGCACACAGCACAAGACAATGTCAAAATAAACTCCCTTGCCCGTCATTTGTCTAAAGTCAGTGTTTCTGGACACTGTTCCTGTGAACCAGGGCTGATCAAAGATGCCTGCCATTAATACTGTTCCGCTTCTCCAATTTGAGGCATAGTGACTGTCAGGTATAGTTTCTTTATGTGCTTTGGAGTCATGAGAAAACCCAAGCACCTATGGGCTAGCCTCTGCAGGGCTTGAAGGACTCAGTTGACCCAAAGGATCCCTCTTCTCACTTGATGGAGATCAGGAACCTTACAGAGGAAAGCAAGAGACTTCATCCACAATGATTGCTCTTTTGGCCATTTTGGAATTGGATGCACACATGGGATCTTTCTTTAGATCCATCAGGGCTGAGAATCTGAGCCATGGACTCACACTGCACTAAGAGGTGGATTCAGACATATCCCTTTGCAAAGCAATTAAGCAAAGATCCACAGGTGATGCCCATTTATTTCCATTTGAAAACTGATATTTTCAGGCTTTGGAAAGGTGTGGCCTTAGGCAAAGACCTTCCTTACATTCAGGGCAACAGAACAATAGAAAAGCAAATTCCCAAAGCAGAGTTTCTCCACTGAGACTTTCCTGGTCACACTGATATCTGAGTTTTCTGTGATACTCACCATTCCCTTCAGCTATCCAGTACATGGCCATGTCCCAGATTGTGGAGGAGATACATATCTTGAACACAAAACCATGAGCCTATGGGAGAGTGGCCAGAATTCAGGAAGAAATCAGGAATGTAGAAAGGTAGTAGGTGTTGCCCATCTATAAGGTAAGCTGCAGTCCATTCATAAATTGGACAAGATGAATGCTGCGAAGATTTCTACTAGACAGGACACATCCTTTGATGCATTCTCTTTTCTATTGTCTACAACCACGGACACAGTGGGATACACAGAATCACTCACCTTCTCAAAGCACTTACTAGAAACAGGCCACTCCAAATTAAACAAACCGACTTTCCTACATATTCTTAGAAGATGAGACAAAATCACTAACACACAAACACACCCAAAAAGGCACCTTCTTTCCCCAAGTAGGTCTGTGACTATCCGGAGCATCCTCTGACTGGTGGACCATACTATGTTCCCCTGAAATGGGCTGTCGTATGTCAGATCTGGTCTCCTTGGCCAAAACTGTGAAGTTGTCAGGAGCCAGCGGTGAGCCACTGCCTGCTTTATCAAAAAAAAGCCCCTCTTCAGAGCTTTCCTGGCATTTGTCCATCTTCAATTCAGTAGTTGCCAAGAAAGACTGACTCTGTCCTTGGTAAATCCAAACATGTGAGACCACTGCAACTGGGACTGGGCCTGCCTCAGGGTGCCTGGCTTCCTGGATCCAAAGCTCAGAGTGTTACATCAACAAAAAAGTGACGTAGGTCACTTCCTCTAGAACTGAATGAGGTCACTGCCTTGGCAACCACTTTGTCCTAACAGTTGCTTCGAAGGGTCCATGAGATGGAGGCTGCCCCTACTTCCTTTGACACTTTCACAAGTTAAAATGGAATATCAACCATAGGCACCCGGGAACAGCTCTCCACACAGGCCTGGTTTGGTCCATCTTCTCTACATTAAGAAGAGAGAGACTGCTTCAGACACATCCCTTCATCCTTACCTGGTTGTTTGTCATGGAAGATGACTTTTGCTCTCTCAGGTCCTTCATAGCTGCCTATATCTTCTCCAGGGATAATTTCTGCATGGACCTTTGAGGTTCTCTGCAGGTTGAAGATCTCCTACATTCCTGTATTGTAAGACCAACTCTGTCCCTGCTCTTCTATAAAGGTAGATTGAGGGAATCGTGTATGTTTAGGGTTAATAACATGTTTGATTTGGGTTAGGATCATTCTGCTGGATGAATAATGGTATTGGAAACCTGCGATATTTATAAGATTATAGAGGTGAAATATATGTATGAAAACAGAAATCTCAGTAAGATTTAAAGCCCAGAAGGTCATTGGGTCCTTGATTGGGATAGTTAGCTTTGAATTATGTTCTGTGCAGATGTCTCAGATAAATCTATACACAATGGCATAGGATCTTGTACCTTAGATGATTGAATGTTGAGGAGAACATTCATTCAAAAAGGGAGAGTTGGTAAGATTACGAAGAGAGTTGGTAAGATTAGAAAAAAGTGTGAGTATAGGATTTGGACAAAAAGTTCTTTAGCAATAGGGTTTTGGGTAGAGAGAAAATGTAAATGTCAGCACATGTGAAGAGTCAGTCACAATGATGAACTGGGGAAAATATGTAGGAAAGCAGATATCAATAGAGACATAAGGAAATCAGGCAAAGTATAAAATGAGTGATACCAATAGACATTTTCAACAGGCTTGAGATTGAATATATAATCTTAGCAAGAAACAAATATGTAGTCACCAATAGGATTGACATTTGAGAGCATTAGGCAACCTGGACATGGGTGATTTTCATAATCCATACTCACATTCCATTTAGGCTTTGGTACAATCGTAAGTGTGACTTTGCATTTTGTGGCCAGAATATTACTGTGATAAAATGTATATGTAGATCAGGTGACATGAGTATTTCTACCACCATTTCTTGGAGCAATATTTTGAAGAGGTGTAAATTAGTATTGGGGGTACATAGAGGTGTACCATGTGTGTATGAATATAGACATAATGCATGAATAGTCCATACTGCGAATAAATAATACAACTGGTTCAAACTTTAGAAATTGGAATAAATTGATATCTGAAAATACACAGGGAATCATATATTGATATACATACATTCATTCCAACCATTTATACATCCAATGGTAATATTACGGTTGTGGTTCATCATAAAGAGTGTGTGAATTTTGCTTCAAAATTGATAATGGAAATCGACAGTAATGTGTGTGGAAAGAAGTCTCATGAAATGACCAGTCAAAAACAAAGAGGAATACATATGTTCTGAAGCAGGAAGTGATAGAATGTGTTACAAATTTCTTTAAATTTATGAAGTTGTGGCTGAAATGTATATTCTATGATGTACAAAAACTGAAGAAATAGTAATGTACCAGTGTTGTATAAAAATGAACGCCAAAATACACATCATGTCCCATAGGAATCTACTTGCATTGATGTTAAAGTGGGTCAGTTACTGTAAAAATATAAGGATTTGTTTGCACCATTTACTGAAGTGAGTTTTCAATACTATAAAACAAATATGTATTTCAGATGGATGAATATTTCTGAAAATAATCTTATGAAAAGTTGAATATAAAACCACATACATGAACATGAATGAATTTAGGGAGTGTATAATAAGATACATATATTTCATATTTTGACAAATCTAGAGTGTTTATATATATATATATATATATATATATATATATATACAAAATACACACAGAGACATTAAAAAGTAGCAATATATATGCCAATTAAAATTCATTGTGAAATATATATCATCCACAGATCCAAAAATATTAATTTTACTGAACATGGATTTATGTGTAATGTTTTTTAACTAAGAAGCTCACTCATAATTTGAATTATCAGTTCCAAAAGCGTTTAGGAGGAGTGATTTCTTCTCACACTTTGTATCTGCCAAGTTAGCCACCTCTCAAGAATACAGGTGTGATACCAGGTAGGATTCTATATGTTCATATAAAAATACATGTGCTGAATTGGCTACAGAAAAAGGGAGACAGGAATTCACATATGTGTTAACTTTAAAAACACATGCAGAACTCTTTCAACAAAAAATTGACAAGATTTACAACTCCAACCCTATATCATGCAAATAGGAAGACCAACTATACACCATGCCTCCTCTGAAGTGCTAGTATTTCTATTCTGTTTGGGTTATTTTTCTCCATTATATTAGAATTAGTAGTCAGAACCTAGTAGGGTATGGGTTAGTGTCAAGGATTCAGTATTTCGAATGGAAAATTGAAAAATGAATCCAATGTGTATGTAAATATGTGCTACACAAAAATCTTCCCACTCTCATTCAGAACAATGCCTTGACAATACCTTCGCCCCAAGTAAGACACAATTAGAGGAGAAGATTTAGAAAACCTGTGAACAAATATCTGGAATGGAATATGCTCAGGAGCCCACAACCTTGGAAGTGGCAGAGGAGTTTCCAAAGGTAAGGGAAAGGGTAAACAATCCACAAACATGGAGGTCTGCTGGCATAGAGACTTCTTGAGAAACTGCCTGTGAGATTGGGCACTTGAAAAATATGTTGTTGTCAGGAGCTTTAGCTTCCTTTCTAGTGAGACCATAAAAGCTTGGTCTGCATCTATGAGACCTGGAGGACATGCTTTCTTATTTCCCAATGAACATGAGGCAGCAGTGCTAAATTCTCTTTTTAGGTAAACTGTGGCCACTGGGGGCTAAAGGTCTCCCCATGTGCACTGTGAAGCCATATGGTCATCCTCCATTTTCATGGTGTTTCTTCCTGCTGCACTGGGAGTTTGGTATTTGCTTCACGAAATAAAAGGAGTTCAATTGGGTCACAGTGCAAGACGGAGTTCTGTCATGTGTGGTGGGTCAGGTTCTGCAGGAGGATACAAGAACCAGGATTCTATCCCACATAGCTTGCCCCCTTGACCATAGCAACCTGATTCTGAACAATGTCCTGAAAACTCTCCATATAACAAGTTGCCTTTACATGGAAGGTTCTGCTGGCTGCACCATGTCAGTCACAAGCCATTTGGATGCCAATGGAAGATCCACATGGCCCCACCACAGATGTTTTATCACATACCTGCCCACCACTGCTCTAGGCCAACTATTCAACAGAGTCCAACTTACTGGCATCTCTGTTCTACACCATTTACATGAAACCCAGTCAATCAAGGCACTGTCTGGTATATTCATGATCAGTAACAGGACATCCAAATGTTCTCCAGTGCCACCTGGTGATGGGAATTTCAAAAATTTTATGGTATTTTTCTAGCCATTTTTCAAGGATGAAGTTGGAGGCACTGTGAGTTTCAATTCTTTCAGGAACCATTAAATTTTTAGGAAGCTAATTTCAATGAAAGCTCTGGAGAACACTCACAGGTAAGGCTTCCCAAAGAGTGGCCAAAAGATCACATGATATTATTCCCATTGAGGTCTACAATGTGAGGTCCATATGAGTTTTGACTCTCAACTCTGGGTGCCAAATCTTTCAGAATAAAATCATGTGGTATCCTGGCTGAGAGGCCTAGTGCTCTGTGGAAAGCCATCCTGCGCCTAGAACTTAGTTTCCAAGGGCGACACTCATGCCTGGCTTCCTTAAATCTCAACGCTATTCATGGCAATACTTCTCTGAGGTCAGTTTGAGAACTCAGATTCTAAGGGAATCACACCAGAGTTCAAGAACATGTGGACCAAGTCATCTCTTCCAACCGCCACCCAAATGACCACAATTTAAAACAAAACACTCCAACGTGGCGCTCATCTTTTTCCATATAGACACTCATAATGACCTCTGGCAAAAGTTTTCCATGAGGGGCACAGCCCAAGACCGTGTCCAAAATAAGCTCTCTTGCACCTAATTTGCCTAAAGTCAGGGTGGCCTGGACACCCTTCTTGTGAACCAGGAGAGATCAAATAGGCCTCCCATTAATACTGCTTCGCTTCTTCAATTTGAGGCCAACTGACTGGGGGTTTGGATTCCTTATGTGAATTGGAGTCTTGAGAAAACCCAAGCAACTATGGGCTAGCCTCTGCAGGGCTTTGAAGAACTCATTTGAACCAAAGGATCAATATTCTGACTTGATGGAGGTCAGGAAAGTTACAGAAGAGGCGAGAGACTTCATCCACAAGGACTGCTTTTTTGGCCATTTTGGTTTTGGATGTACACCTGGGATCTTTCTTTAGATCCATCAGGAGCTGAGAATCTAAGCCACACCCTAACACAAGGCAAATAGGCTGATTCAGACACATCCATTCCAAAGCAATTAAGCAAAGAGCCACAGGTAATGCCCATTCATTTCCATTTGGAAACTGTTTTCTTCAGGCTTCACAAAGTGGTGGACTGAGGAAAAGACCTTCCTGACATTCAGGGCAACAGAAGAATTGGTAAACAAAAGGCCCCAAGCAGGGTTTCTTCACTGAGACTTTCCTGGTCACACTGATATCTGAGTTTTCTTAGATGCTCGCCATTCCCTTCAGCTATTCAGTACATGGTCATGTCACAGAGCTTCAAGGTTGTACATATCTTAAACACAAAACCATGAGCCTATTCTGGAGAGTGGCGAGAATTCAGGAAGAAAACAGGAACTTAGGTAGATAGCAGGTGTTGCACATCAATAAGGCAAGCTGCAGTCCATTCATAAATAGGGCAGGATGAATGCTGGGAAGCTTTCTACTAGATAGGACATATTCATTGATGCATTCTCCTTTCTAATGTCTACAACCACGGACATAGTGGGATACACAGACATAGAAACACTCACCTTGTCAAACGACTTAGTACAAACAGTTCACTCCAAACAAAACAAACCACCTTTCATACCTATTCTCAGAACATGAGACAAAACCACAAACCCACACCCACACCACAAAGGCACCTCCTTCCCCCATGTAGGTCTGTGACTATCCGGAGTGTCCTCTGACTGGTGGGCCATACTATGTTCTCTGGAAATGGCCTGTTCTGTCTCAAATCTGGTCTCCTTGGCCAACTCTGTGAAGTTGTCAGGGGCCAGCGGTGAGCCACTGCCTGCTTTCTCAGGAAATGCCCCTATTCATAGCTTTCCTTGCATTTGGCCATCCTCACATCAGTAGGTTCCAAGAAAGACTGAGTCTGTCCTTGGTAAATCAAAATAAGTTTGACCACTGGGGCTTGGACTGGGACTGGCTCTTTGTGCCTGGCTTCCTGGATTCCAAGTTCAGAGAGTTCCATCACCAAGGAAGTTAGGTGAGGTCACTTCCTTTAGGAACGGAATGAGGTCACTGCCTTGGCAACAACTTTGTCCTAACAGTTGCTTCCAAGGTTCCCATGAGAAGGAGGCTGCCCCTACTTACTGTGACACTTTCACAAGTTACAGTGGTATGTCAACCATAGGCATGCAGGAGCAGCTCAACAAATGCCTGCTTTGGTCCATCTTCTATACATTAAGAAGAGAGTGGCTGATTCAGACACATCCCTTCATCCTGAGCAGGTTGTTTGCCATGAAAGACTTTTGCTGTCTCAGGTCCTTCATAGTTGCCTACATCTTCTCCAGGGATCATTTCTGCATGGACCTTTGAGTTTCTCAGCAGGTGGAAGATCCTCTATATTCCTGTATTTTAAGACCAACTCTGTCCCCACTTTTCTGTAAAATTAGATTGAGAGAACAGTGTATGGTTAGGTTTAATAACATGTTCGATTTGGTTTAGAAAGGAAACTACACGGTTGAGCAAACAGGGTCCTACCGTTAGCAATAATATGAGGATTATAAATGGACCGGCCATGGCAGATAAAAGCATAGTTAACCAGGTTGACTATGTGAACAAAGAATCAAACCTCCCTTCTGGGGCCTCTGTCTCTCTTTGACGCTCTTCAAGTCGTTTTCTTAATTTACTCATAGATTCTTTTACAACTCCAGTATTGTCGGCATAAAAACAACATTCTTCCCTCAATGCAAGCAAAAAGGCAACTTTCTCTCATGAAGAGGAGGTCCAACACTCGCCTGCTCTGTAAAACAACTTCAGAGAGAGAGAGGTTAAAATTCCTGTAAAGCTGTGATGTCGGTTTTTAATGTCTTTAAGCTTTGGTCTATTTCTGCTTCTAATTGTGTCTTTGTTGTGTCTCATGGACTAGGGCAGTTGTTCCTATGCCCACCCCTTCAGCAATTATTATTCCTCATAGGATGGCCAAAGTGAGGGATACAGGTTCCCGGTGGAACCGGGTTGTATGCCCCCCTATTTGAACTTTAAATGAACCTACGTCATGATAGAGCACTCTGAAAAACATCTGCATCATTACATAATTAATCACATCTATTGACCATTTATGTAAACATAAATAATGTTAAAGTGTATAGAATTATACTGTTTTAGGAATGGACAAGAAAATGCACCTAAGATAGCACCAAAGTGAGGAAAACATTCTTATTTGGTTGCATCCGGATTTAGAGGGCATTGCTTCTGTTGTAATCAATTAATCCCCTGAACCCCAAGTTTTGGTAGTTTTAGAATTTGTACCCAACATGTAAGGGAAGGGGCTCAGAAGTTCACAGTCTGCAGAAATTCACAAAAATTAGTTTTCGTTTCTGTTTTTTTTTTTTCCTCTGTTCTGGGCAAGTTAACTTTTCAAGGACACCTTGGAAGGGGAGAGCTTTTTTGTCTCTTTTTTTTCTCCCTGCCAGCTGTCACCATGGAGACCAGTTGCTAACTTTTTTATCTTAGAAATGTAGGCATCTCGGTGAAGCCCCAGCTCAAGGCCAGAGGCCTTGTTCACATATTTTGTGAAAAACTGGAAAGGCAGTGTCTAGCTTAGGGGTGGTGATTTTTCCAGCCAGTGGCCAAGTAGAACAGGGCAACACGAAAAGTGGAAGTTTATGTACATTGAACTCTTTCAGAGGGACTCTTTTGCTGAAAGACCTAAAGTAAGCCTTGGTGAAGACTTCTGGAGAAGGTCATTTAAGACATTTCTGTGGACCTGGTACAGAGGGGGAAGACGGGGTAGTCGAGGCTGAGAGCAGCTCCGTGGATCTAAGAATGAGAAAAGAGAGATGTAAAAGAAAAATGGTAAAGGGGTTTGGGATTTTCCTAGAACAAAACTTGAGCATTAGAACAGGTATAGCAGAGGGGAAGATGGGAGTAAATATTCCAAAAAGCCTTTGAGGGACTTTAAATTCTTAGAAACCTCTTTTCAGTGATGACAAAGCAACTTTAAATGCCATTTTCATTACATCGTGGATAGGGGTCTGAGGGCTCTTCTCAGCTGGTTTGAGCTTTGGGTTAGCTTGCTAGAGGACTTGGTGGGACCTAGTGCAGGCCCTGACAGGAAAAGAGAGGAGTGAGTGGGTGAAGGGGTACCTCGGTACCTGCTACCTCAGCAACGGGGCAATGTTCTGAGAACCAGCGGAGGTTTGGGTTTTTGATTTAGTAATTGGAGAGGAGAAATCAGGTTGCTAAGATGGGAGTGATAGCAGAGAGTCTAGAGCAGAAGGCTGAGGGTGAGGAACTATTGGAGAAGCATAGTACAGGATGTGAGCAAAAGAGGAAAAAGGATTCCACATAGGGAAATTTCCCCCTTTTGAGAACTTGCCGAAGTTAAAAATGTCACTCAGAATTTGAGGATCTAGAGAACCCTCTGGGGGCCATAGTATTTGGTTGTCTAATTGGTAATATGGCCAATGCTGTGTACTGAATTTGATGAGGAGTTTGGGTTCCACCAGGCAGCCCCTGTATGCTCACATTCCCTTGACTTACACAAGAAGTCGGCTTCTCCCCCACACAGCCGTGGCTGTTTGTGGCTTTGATAGTCCGCCAGGCAAACACAGTAATCTAGGCTAGCCAACCTGAATCTGTCTCGCGTGTCCCTGCATCCATAATGTTTGTTTCCATTATCTATGGTACAGAAGAGATTTAATGGGATTTTAGTGGGATCCTCTTCATCAGGGATATCTCAATAGGAAAGACCTATACCGACCTGACAAATGTCTGGGTGGAGAGATGGCCACCAGGTCTCTATGGGGCCTGTATGCGAGATAGACTATACTTCTTGTCTAGTAGGATTTGTGATCAGCCATTGCTGCTGAACGGGGTGATGAGGGTTAGAACTACTGGTGGCCAAGGGGAGAGTCTATAGTCTTATCCACATAGCGAATACGCAATTTGAAATGGTTACCACGCTTTTCCAGTTTCCAACAAGAGTCTGGACACAGCGAAGGCTTGAGATGAGAGGCATGGATCCAAAAAGTGATTCCGTCTACTTTAACGCTTTAGGTTTTATAAGCAGCACCTGGTATGTTCCTTTCCAGTGGGGTTCCAGGGATGACACCTGATGTTGTCTTATGTAGACGAAGTCTCTTACTTGATATTGATTTAGAGTCCCCTCCTCCCCTGGTTGGTAGGCAGTGGCCAGCTGTTTCCACAGTTATCGCTGAGTTCTTTCAATGACTTTAAGTCTGTCAAGCAAGGGGTTGTGGAAGTGATCGTTAGGCCTTAGAGTTGGGGTTAGGTCCCTTACTGGATGATGGGAATCATAGAGAATTTCATAGGGGGTGAGGTTACACAAAGAAAGAGAGGGAATATTTCTCGCATGAAACAGTGCATAAGGCAGGAGCATAATCCAATCTTTTATGCCGGGCTCTAAGCTTAATTTTGTGAAGGTCTCTTTAATGGTTCTCTTTATTTTTTCTACCTGTCCTGAGCTCTGGTGTATATAAGCATAATGTAACTTAAAATTAATCCACAGGGTCCCAGTTAACACCTGACTTACCTGGGCCATGAACACCAGTCCATTATCAGACCCTATTACCTTAGGCAGACCGTATCTTGGAAAAATATCTTTCAGAATCTTCTTGAAAATCATTTGTGCAGTTTTTTTTTTTTTGTGTGTGTGTGTGTGTATGTGTGGAAGGCTTCAGTCCATCCTGAAAATGTATCTACAAAGACTAGGAGGTATTTAAGTCCATACCTTGCTGGCTTAATTTCACTATTGTCCACTTCCCAAAATTGTCGTTTTCTGGTTCCTCATAGGTGCTTTCCTCTAGGAAACTGGAAGGGTAAGCATTAACCAATTGACGGACTCGACAGGCTTTTGTTACCCGTTCAGTTATTTTCTTTCGCTGTGAGTCGGTTAGTGGAAAACTCTGTTCTTAATCCTACAGGAATGCCTGCAGTTTCATTGAACCAAGGTGAGTGAGTTGGTGTACATTTTTAACGTAGTGTAGGGCTTTCTGTAATTGCAGCCTGAGCTCAGTGAAGTTGAGGTGTTCAGTGTCAGTGTCCATAGATATTATAAAAAACTTCCTGGTGATCAGGGGTCCATTGGAATTGGGCATCTCCCTCTAACACCGGGTATAAAGGAGCAGCTAAAAACGCAAACCCAGGTATCCATAACCTGCAAAACCCAGCAGTCCCAAGAAACTCTCTGAGTTGTCTCCTGTTAGATGGGGGTGGTATCTAGGCAATGGTTTGTTTTCTGGGCTCAGTGAGCCATCGTTTACTGCCCCTAAGGAAACAGCCCAGGAAGATTACTTCATGCCAGCAAATTTGGGCCTTTTTGGCCGAAACTCTATACCCGAGTTGAGCAAGCTCATATAATAGTGCTTGGGTCCCAGACTCACAGTTTTCCTTGGTGTTGGCTGCCAGTAGCAGGTCATTCACGTATTGAAGCTGGGTGACTTTGGGGTGCGTAGTTCTGAAATTGCTGAGGTCTCTGTGGAGGGCTTCATCAAAGAGAGTGGGGGAGTTTTTGAACCCCAGTGGGAGTCTAGTCCAAGTTAGTTGACCAGACGTTCAGGTTTCTGGGTCTACCCACCCGAAAGCAAACAGCAACTGACTATCTTTATGCAGAGGCAAGCAAAAGAAAGCATCTTTTAAGTCCAGAACAGTATACCATTTCCGCTCAGGGTTCAGAGTGCTAAGCAGATTGTACGGATTAGGTACCGTGGGGTGAATGTCCTGCACTCTGTTGTTGATCTCTCTTAGGTATTTAACAGGGCGATTGTCCCGGTTCCTGGCTTTTTTTTCTAGTAGCAGGGGAGTGTTCATGGCCAATTGACAGGGCCTTAGGACGCCTAAGGTCAGATATTTCTGAATATGGGGCCTTATCTCATCTTTAGCTTTTTTTGCTTAGAGGATATTATTTGACATTAATTGGGGAGGCTGAGGTTTTTAACTCCACTGTTATTGGAGGTTGTTTCACGGCCAGGCCTAACCCAGCAGTTTTTGCCCAGGCATCTGCGTAATCTGTTATCCATTTCTGGCGTAGCTTGCCTGTTTGATCAGTCTTGGGGTGTGTGAAGAGTGGATGTTCATCTTCTACTAATTTAGTTAAAGCCGTGACTATAGGAGTTTATACTAAAGGATTTAGAAATTTCATTTGGTAGCCTTCAGGGTTAAAAGTTATTTAGGCCAAGAGCTTGGTGAGCAGATCTCTGCCCATCAATGGGTCCAGGCATTCCTGGATTACTAGGAAGGAGTGATGGATTTTTCCTTTACCTAGGTCCATGGTCCTCTTAGTAGTCTAAGCCCGATATTTACTGCCATTAGCCCTTTGAACTACAGACCTTTTATTTGATAGAGGGCCCAATGGGGCCTTAAGGGCTTTGTATACTGCTCCTGTATTCATTTCAAAGTTTACTGGGGTCCGCTACACTTCAAAAGTTACCCTGAGCTAGGGGAAGTGATCTGAGCCCCAACTTTCTTAGTCATGCACCAGAGTCACAATGGCTGGCTGGCGTGGCTGTCTCTTTATAGGGCACTTTTTGGCCCAGTGTCCTTTTTTTTTTACAGTAGGCACATTGATCTGAGGCCAGGGGTGGCCTCTGGCATGGCCCCAGGTAACCCTTACTGTCACCTTACGTCTTAATTTCTGGCCTCTTTCTTGTTGTGACAAGGATCTTGGTCAATCCCTTAGTCTGTCTTTTGCTTCTCTCATCCTTCCTTTGCTCCCTTTCTTTCTCCCTGTTTCTCTCTTATAGTATACTTTCTCAGCTTCTCTGACTAAATCTCTCTTTTAAATTTTTTTAATATCCATGGCAGCTTGCCCAATTAAGGCCATTGTTACAGATGAATTTTGATCCGCTGCCTGAGGATCGAAAGGAGTATATCTTTTATATGCCTCCATAATTCTTTATAGAAACAAAGAGGGAGATTCATCAGGCCTTTGAATAATTTCTCTTACCATGGCCAAATTAGTTGGTCACCTAGCAGCCCCTTGGAGACCTGCTATTAGAGCCAGGCAATAATTGGACAGATGCTCTTTATCTTCAAAGGTGTTGGGGTTCCAGTTGGGTTGGTTTAAGGGTAAGCTGGCTTTGATTATGTTGGGAAGTTGTGTTGGTCGCCAATCAGGTCCGAGGATATTTTTTTTTTTTTAGCTTCTTGGAGGTTTTTCTCTTATTCCTCTGTCATAAAGAAAGTCCCTAGGAGTTGTTGGCAGTTATCCCAAGTAGGCAGGTGTAAAAACGTTGGCGAGTTCTCTGAGTTCTTTTAGCCGGGCCAGCTTCCTCCAGGGAAGGAGGGGCTCTGTGTGCCACGGGAATGTCATCTGGATGGCGCTGGGCCATCCTAGCTTCTTTGAATGGTGGAGAGGCTGAGTCAGCAGCAGGGGAATCACTTAGAGGGTGTTGGCATTTGGGGTATGAAGGCAGAGGATAAGGAGGGCGAGGAGAGTCCAGTAGAGTCTTGAGACTCAGGGAGAACAGAGGGTGCAGGAGGAGGAGCAGAGAGTTAAAGAGATAGAATCATGGGGGAAGGAGTAGGAGTCCGTGCAGGGACAAGGAAAGGCTTCACCCTTGGAGGAGGAGATTTGCAGAGGTCCTGACAAGTTAAGATATATGGCTGTTGATCTGGACGTCTACGTGGCCCCGGCTAAAAGACAATATCTCGAACTTTTCAAATTAGTGCGAAGTAGAAAGATCCTTCTAGGGGACATCTGACTACAAAGTTGGGTCATTCTGAGACACAGAATCTGCAAGATCCGGCGTTTTACTGAAAAAGAAAGATTCTGAGCCCTTAAGCAGACTTTGGTCTAGTGATCAAGGGTCATGAACAGAGGCATTGAAGTGCTCTGTCCCATAATGAAATATACACAGACAATAAAAGCAATGACACAAGACACAGACAAGACAAGACAATAAAGACAGGCAATGGACGTCCAATACTGAGACCATGACTGAGTAGCCGGCAAAACATGATGGGCTGGCAATACCGAATCCGAAACAAAATATCACTGAATAAAGGAGACTATTGTTCCTCGATTTCATGAGTTCATCCCCCAGGGACATGGCCTGTGGCTCTGTTACATGTGTGTCAGCCACCATGGGAGAGAGCTCACGCTCTTTACCAATAGCCATTTTGTGAAACCCTATCCTGAATCCTGAAACCAGAAAGAGGGGCCTTATTTATCCCCATAGGAGCCCGTTGGGGGTCTTTCATCTGCGGCTGCCGGATCTCACTGGGGCCACCAGATGTAAAGATCGGGCGAGGGTGGGTGGAAGAGACCACCAAGAGACTGTCTCATGCAACAGCAAAGGCTTTATTAGGAGTCCGGCATGCAAGGGCTCAGAGCTCACTTGAATAGAGCAGAGAGCCCTGAGAACAGCTTAAGAAGTGCTTATATATTTTCCTTGGAGAGGGCAGGAAGGAAAGTTTATTGATGGGTAAGTGCGAGTGGGTGGTTTGCGTGCAACTGGTTGACCGAGTACATTCTGCAGTTTGGCAGTTGGGGACAGCACATTCTGGGAACAAGAATAGCAAACAGTTCTCAAGATTTCAACAGTGTTTTGTTAAGCATACAGAAAATCAAGAAGTGACAAGTACCTATTTTATTAACCTTTCAATATAAGTATGAAAACAGAAATCTAGGTAAGATTTGAAGCCCAGAAGTTCATTGGGCCCTTGATTGGTATACTTAGCGTTGAATTACATTCTGTAGTGATGTCCCAGAAATATGGATATACAATGGCATAGGACCTTATACCTTCTCGGAGGTCAATTCCAAAACACAGACTCTAAGGGGAATCACACCGAAGTTCAAGCCAAGGTGGACCCAATTATCTCTTCCAACCGCCACACAAATGACCACAATTAAAACCAAAACACTCCCACATGGCACTCATCTTCTTCCATATAGACACTCACCATAACTTCTGGCAAGAGGATTCCATGAGAGGTGCAGCACAAGACAGTGTCCCAAATAAGCTCCCTTTCCCCTCATTTGCCAATAGTCAGGGTGGCCTGGACACCCTCCCTGTGAACCAGGAGTTATCAAATATGTCTGCCATTAATACAGCTCTGTTCTCCAATTTGAGGCCTACTGACTGTGGGGTTTAGATTCTTTATTTGAATTGGATTCATAAGAAAACCCAAGAACCTATGGGCTAGCATCTGCAGGGCTTTGAAGAACTCATTTGACTCAAAGGATCCCTATTCTCACTTGATGTAGGTAAGGAACCTTACAGAAGAATGTGAGGCACTTCATCCACAGTGACTGATTTTTGGCCATTTTGATTTTGGATCCACACATGGGATCGTTCTTTAGATCCATCAGGTGCTGAGAATCTAAGCCACAGGCTCACACAGGACCAAGAGGCTGATTCAGACACATCCCTTTACAAAGCAATTAAGCAAAGAGCCACAGGTGGTGCCCATTCATTTCCGTTTGAAAACTGTTTTCTTCAGGATTCACAAAGGCGTGGCCTCAGGCAAAGAACTTACTGACATTCAGGGCAACAGAAAAATAGGCAATCAAAAGGCCCATTGCAGGGGTTCTCCACTGAGACTTTCCTGGTCACATCGATATCTGAGTTTTCTGAGATGCTTGCCAATCCCTTCAGCTATCCAGTACATGTCCATGTCACAGTGCTTGGAGGTGGTACATATCGTGGACTCAAAAGCATGAGCCTATTTTGGAGAGTGGCTAGATTTCAGGAAGAAAACAGGAACTTAGGAAGATAGCAGGTGTTGCCCATCGATATGGCAAGCCCTAGTGCATTCATAAATTGGGCAGGATGAATGCTGGGAAACTTTCTACTAGACAGGAAACATCCATTGATGCATTCTCTTTTTCTAATGTCTACAGCCACGGACACAGTGGGATACACAGACATAGAAACACTCGCCTTGTCAAACAACTTACTAGAAACAGTTCACTCCAAACCAAACAAACCGACTTTCCTACCTCTTCTCAGAACATGCGGCAAAACCACAAACACACATCCACACCCAAAAAGGCACCTCCTTCCCCCAAATAGGTCTCTCACTATCCGGAGTGTCCTCTGACTGCTGGGCCATACTATGTTCCCCAGATTTGGCCTACCTGTCTCAGATCTGGTCTCCATATCCAACTCTGTGAAGTGGTCAGGAGCCAGCTGTGAGCCACTACCTGCTTTTTTAGGAAAGGCCCCTCTTCAGAGTACTCCTGGCATTTGGCCATCCTCACATCAGTAGGTACCAAGAAAGACTGACTCTGTCCTTGTTAAATTGAAGCAAATGAGACCACTAGGACTGGGACTGGGACTGACTCTGTGTGCCTGGCTTCCTGCATCCCAAGTTCAGAGAGTTCCATTACCAAGGAAGTGAGGTGAGGTTGCATCCTTGAGGAACTGAATGAGGTCACTGCCTTGGCAACCACTTTTTCCAAACAGTTGCTTTCAAGCGTACCATGAGAAGGAGGCTTACCCTACTTTCTGTGGCACTTTCACAAATTAGAATGGTATATCAACCATAGGCACCAAGAAACAGCTCTCCACACAGGCCTGATTTGGTCCATCTTCTCTATATTAGGAAGAGAGCCTTTAGTCCGGGGAGCACTGCAGTGAACCTCTGCACTAAAACTATTAGCAAGCACCTGGTGGAGGAGTCCTCCATAGGTAAGTGGGGCTTTTATAACATCTGATATCCGGTTAAGGGAGATCTCTTCTGATGACAGAGATGTGGCCTGGGGAGGCTCACATATACTCCTTTCCAGGAGAGTAACCAGAATCGTTCTGTCCTCTGTTCTGTTCTGTAGGGAATTCCTCTGGAACTGTAGAGAGGGGCCGACGGGCACGCATGCACTCCTACCCTGGAGCTATACCAAGATGTTGCACTGTTCCACTGTTTTTCTGTTTAGGCGCATGGTTTCTGTTTTTTGTGTTTTGTTTTGTGTTCTATTTTTTTGATTGTTTGTTTGTTTTTGTTCATTTTGTTGTGTGATTTCAGTGGTAAAAACTTAAGGATTTTGGACGTAAAAATAGGTAATAAAGAGAGTAAGCCTGACACCCCTTTGGACTGTGTTTTAGGGAACTGCGATGAACTTTACTCGCCTTTGTTAAGCAGGATGATAGAAGCTCCTAGCTGGCTGCCTGGAGCACACCCATTGCAGAGGGCAATGCTTGGTGGGGACCTAAGAACTGAGCATCTCCCAGGTTAACAAGTGAAACTCCTTTAAAACCCCTTGTCACTCCAGATCAAGAGAGTCACAACCTTTGGCAGAGTCCCCTGTGTTTCTCCTTTGTTCGCAAAGCAATAAACCTCCCTTTTTCTTTTTCTCAAAACTCAGTCCTCATTATTAAATTGGTATTAATTGGCGTCAAGTTGAGGAATCGAACTTTAATTTACAAATTTGGTACCCGCCCTCCACCCCGGAACTTTGTGAGAGCTGTCTACTGAAATATTAGGAGATGAAGCATGCTTGGTGTGGAACTGAACAAGAGGAGCTAATCCTGTAAGTAAAAGGAGGGACTGAGGGACTCCCAGCAGCTGCCAAAGCCCTGTTGATTCAGGGAATTACCTCCTTCCTCCCCACACTGTAAGAATTATGCCACCTCTGTCTTGTTAAAAAAGAGAAAAAGAAAAAGGGGACACTAAATGCAGTGAAGTCACCATGGAGACACTTTATTTTACATTTCAGGTTTCCCCTCTGTTAAAACATGTGGTCCCCCCGCGTGGATATCTATGGTGCACACTGGTGTAGGAGATTTTTCTCTTATGTGCTCTGGTTTAAACGGTTCTCTCTGACAGCCATAGTCTGAACCTCCTTTCTGTCTGTCTTGTGTCTTTGTATCTGGCCCTTTAAGACATGTGCAATAATGTGTTGATATTATAAATTGTTTCTTGGGAATGATCTTAGCTGAATGTGTGTCTAAATGATGATGTTTTATTTTAACAATCTGGTATCTGAATGGGTTTTTGAAGCATTGCAGAATCTTGCAGTTAAAAGTCGGGTTTAGGTAATTGTTTAGTTTATGATTTCAGATAATTCATGCCAGAGAACTTAAATACTTAGTATGGAAAACTGAAGAACTCTACTTCCAAGTTGGCAAGTAAATTCCCAATCATACAGTCTTTTTTTCACCAATTTTGAATTGGATAGCCTCGGAAAATGTCACTGTGTGTACCACTGCATTAATTTGGACAAGGATAGTAAATCATAGAATGGTATCTGTTGACAAAACAAGATGTAAAGATATAAAATTTTGTGAATTGTATCTTAAATTTGTATCATAATTTTCAACATCCGAACCTCAAAATTATGGTTAAAATGCCTTAGGCCTGAGGTGTCTGCTCAGAATAGCAGTTTTTCCTGCTCCTTCCAGACCTCAGCCATGATTTATATTGAAATGTAAATGAAAGAAGCCTGAAAGCTTAGTAGGAGACTGATTTGAGGCCTAAGGGAAAAAAAAGGTAAATTGTATGGTATTTACTAATTACTAGCCAGTCACTTTTTCTAGGACTCTTTTTTTTTCCTTAGATACTTTTTTTTTTGAGCTCATGATTTTGAGCATACAGACCTAGGTTAATGTTTTTCAGATCAGTTCTATCTTTGACCAACTGTAGACTTTTTGAAACATTGCAATGGAGATTTCACCTGAGAAAAGCTACAAGGCCTTTACTATTATTATGTGTGCACACTTTTGTTATGTGTTGTATGTCTACATATACATATGTCCGTATATCATATATATGATACACAAATTAACATATACAAGGAGCGCTCATAAAAAAGCGCTCATTAAAACAAATTTAAATAGGAGATCCAAAGATCTTTAATTCACGTGATTTAAATGTTTCAATTTAAATTGGATAAACAGATAAAAATCAATGTCTTTAAATTTAAGCTTACAATTTTTTTAGGTGTTCAAAAATCTAATAAAATATTAATATCTACAAAATGTCTAATATGCCTTGGTTCTAGGACCTTTCCTTCAACATAAAAATGGTTTACACTGTCAATACATTTCTCTAATATTTTGATAAATAAGTAAAGTAAATTTGATATGGGATTGCTCATTCATGAGTACTTTTCTTAGATATCTGATTGATTTACTAAGGTCTGAATAAGTTCTTATTAAAGTCTGTATAAGAATATAAAAATAAGTCATGTGTTAATGAGACAAAAATTTCTTAAAACATAAGTTTACCCATAACGTTGTGTTTATTAAGTTTTATTTTCTCCAGAGCAAGCAACCATAAAAATTAAACAACTGATTAAATAAGAACTGTTATTTTAGAGCACTGTACTGCCATTGCTTTAAAAGCTAAACTTGGTTAATGTAGAAACATCAATGTAATTGTGATGCTATCAATGTTTTCATATCTTATAGGTATGCAAGTCTGTAAGGTAGAAACTTTAAAAGAGCATTATATCAAGCTGGTGCTCTGAAGTTGTGTGGTAAAAAATATATTGGGGATTTATTTACCTGTTATCAATAAGATATGTAAACTTTTATGTTACTTTTTACATTGGGGAACAATTTAAATGTATTTTTTAGTTAATGAGAGCCTAATCGATGTAAAGGTTAAAAACTTTCAGCCTTTCTTTAATTCATGTTTTAAATGTGATATCATATGGTGTTAGCTAATGTTCATGTGACCTCAAACAATTTATGTAAACTTTGTCAAATGATATTTAAAAATAAGGATTAGCTTTAGAACTAAAATACTTAAGATTTATAAAGAGCCCTGCCTTAGCTGAGATAAGGCTCTGTGTCCCATCTTACTACATGTGAGAATGACTACGAAACCAGTAGGTTAGATAATATTTCTTTAAAGTTATGTTAAAAAGTTGGTTTTTTTTAAGGTCAATATTCCTAGGATCTCAAACAGGGGATATAATGTATAACTCAGCCAAAAAATTCAGGGTAGCTGTTACACAAGCTAAGTATTTTTACTTTTGTTAATTTTATTTTGAAATTTTCTTATAAGTGATCTAAAGATTCTCTGTTACTGTTTTACAAACGTGTTGCTTTAAGAACACAACATGGGTTTATTCAATATAATAAGTCATTACTTACAATACAGACAGAATAATACAGATCCCAATTAATAAAAAGATAATTATATAGTTATAGACATTAAAGCCCAGTACTCTTAATATAAGGCTGTTAAAATTTATTTGCTGGATGTTTAAGATTAGGATTTAAAATTAAAGTTAAATGAAAAGAGCCAAGAAAACCAATATTTGGCTTTTGCCCTATGAGTCAGTCTGAATCCAGGGAACAGGGGACTTCTCTAAAGAGCTTTGAAACTCTGAGCCACATAACCTCCTCCTGATCAGGGAGATTAATGAGACCACTGGAGAACAGAAAGCCAATCAGTGTATTTGTTACGAAGAGGAGAGTCATCAAAGAAAGGAGACATCCCTGATGCTTCCGAGGGAAGCCAAATGGTCTAGCAAGATCTGGACCCACCTAGCGCAAATGGCACTAGCAGAACTGAGAATCTGCTCTCAAGTTTCCCCAGAATTGACTCCCATAAAAGGTCAGCTGACTGTTAACAATAGATGGAAACAAAAGTCAGTTTGACTGCTTCATCTTAAACACTTAGCAAAGACAGTTAAGAACAAAATACATCCATTCCTGGGCATTTTAAATAATAATAATAATAATAATAATAATAATAATAATAATAATAATAATAATATAATGTTAAGGTATGCACTTTATGTTTGCCTCCCAAAATAAGTAAGACTGGTGGCTACAAAGAAGAATTCTCAGACAGGAATGCCTGATACTTATAAAAAGAGACTATCAAGAAGACCTGCCACAGGGAGAAGTTTTCAGTTTAAGGCCTACAGATATTCCTAACCTACACAGGTTGGCTTGGTGTTTGCTAGTACAATTATCCAGCCCTGAGTAACAGAATTAAAGGTTTCTCAAAGAGACACAGAGGTCATACTAGTAAAAGGATTTTACAAGATCAGATGACATTAAATAATTAAACTGTATCTTATGGGGAGGGACAAGTGTAACAGTAAAAGTTAAATATTAAATTGACAGTCCTGATAACTGGGGATATTAAAGACTGGTGAGGGAACTTCTATACAGTGACATGTTCCAGGTGCTGCAACATTTATTCAGTACTCATGGTTTTTGTTTCTCTCATAGAAGAACCCATCCCCAGATGACTTTACAACCTGTTCTTCCCCAATCAGACTTCAAACCGAACTGACTTCTAAAAGGCAACTCATGTCCCTCAACTGACTTCTAAAAGGCAACTCATGTCCCTCATCCCATGCCCACTCACGTCACCCTGTCTCAGGTCAGAAGAAGAAAAAATGAGTGACACCACTCTTCTTATAACAATGGAGAGAAAGATAAATAGACTATCAATATAAGTAATTAATTAAGTCAGGTAAAATCAGGGAGATCGGTTTTGGGTGAGTTCTAAAAATTTGGAGACTCTTACCTGAGGGATTAAAATTTCCTCAGTGCTCTTCCCGTAATCTATCAAAGATTTGAAAGGGACACAAAGAAAAGGCGGGAATGATAGACCCAACCTGATCTTTAATTTAAATTGGGAGCCATCTTGCCAAAAAGCCATGAAAAGATAATTTTGGCTTTACCATAAATTACTTCAAATTCTAAACCTGCTTGGAATGCCTGCCCACGCCTTGAACTCACCCATGCCCGGCTCTCTGACCAGATAGCAGCCCTCTCTGAAACTTTAGTGACACATCATAAATATTTGCCTTCTCTGGCCAGACAACAACCCTCTCTGAGGCTCTAATGGTCTTCATGAACTCTGATGTAGGGACAGCAAAAAAAATGTAGACTGCCATTAGTGTGATGTTTGTCAGAGTTCTGTTATCTGTAAACCCCCTTTTGTGTAATTTTCTGGGCTATTAAGCTGCCTGTAGGAAAGCTGGGGTTGTTGTCTTTTTCCCGCCGTTTTGTGAGGGAGAGGTAGCACAGCCAGTGGAAATAATAAGCTTAATTTAATTTGATTTTACTTAGAGTCAGTGGTCTTTTCTTGTTTCCTGGTCTAACAGGTAAACACTCCAAAAAATGGAGCTCTGCCAGCCTAAACACTTCTTGAGAAACTTCCTCTGAGTTTGGGCACTTGAAATATATGTTGTTGTAAGGAGCTTTAGCTTCCTTTCTAGTGATACCATCAAAGCTGAGTCTGCATCTATGTGACCTGGAGGACATGGTTTCTTGTATTCTAATGAACATGAGGCAGCAGTGCTGAATTTTCTCTTTGTAGGTAAACTGTGGCCACTGGATACTAAGTGTCTCCCCGTTTGGACTGTGAAGCCATTTGGTCATCCTCCACTTTTTGTGGTGTTTCTTGCTGCTGTACTGGGAGTTTGGTATATGCTTTATGAAATACAACGAGTTCAACTGAAACCCAGTGTTGAAGAAAGTTCTGTCACTTGTGGTGGGTCAGGGTCTGAAGGAGAATGCACCAACCAGGCTTTTATCTCACAGAGCTTCCCCCTTGTCCATAGAAATCTGACTCTGAACTTAGCCCAGAAACCTCTCCATATAAAATGATGCCTTTACATAGAAGGGTCTGCTGGCTGCACCATGTCAGTCACAAACCATTTGGAAGGCAATGGCAAATACTCATGGCCACACCACAGATGTATTATCACACACCCACCCACCACTGCAATAGGCCCACTTCTCAGCAGGCTCCAACTTACTGGCATCTTTGTTCTACACCATTTTCATGAAACCCGGTCAATCATGGCATTCTCTGGTACACTCATGATCAGCAACAAGACATCTAAAGGTTCTCCAGTGCCACCTGGTTAAGGGAATTTCAAAGATTTCATTGTATTTATCTAGCCATTTTTCATGGATGAAGTTGGAGGCACTGTGGGTTTCAGTTCATTCAGGAAATATTAAATGGTGAGGAAGCTGTTTTCAATGAATTCTCTGGAGAAATCTCACAGGCAAGTCTTCCCATAGAGTGGTCAAAAGGTCACATGAAGCCAGGCCCATTGAGGTCTTTAATGTGACGTCCATGGGTGTTCTGACTGTCAACTATGGCTGCCAAATCTTTCAGAATAAAATCATGTGATATTCTAGCTGATATTCCAAGGCTCTGTGGAAAGCCACCCTTGTATTTGATCTCAGTTTCCAAGGGAGAATCCCATGCGTGGCCTCCTAAAATCTGAACACAGTTTATGGCAATATTTCTCTGAGATCAGTTCGAGAACTCAGACTATAAGTGGAATCACACCAGAGTTCAAGCCCAGATAGACCCAGTCATCACTTCCAACCACCAAACAAATGACCACAATTAAAACCAAAGCACTCCCACAAGGCCCTCATCTTCTTCCATATAGACACTCATCATAACCTGTGGCTGGAGGTTTCCATGAGGGGCTCAGCCCAAGACAGTGTACAAAATAACCTCCCTTGCCCATCATTTGCCTAAAGTCAGGGTTGCCTGGACACCCTTTCTGAGAACCAGGAGTTATCAAATGTGCCTGCCGTAAATACTGCTCTGATTCTCCAATTTGAGGCCTACTGACTCTCGGGTATAGATTCTTTATGTGAATTGGAATCATGAGAAAACCCAAGCACCTATGGGCTATCCTCTGAAGGGTTTGAAGAACTCATTTGACAAAAAGGATCCCTATTTTCACTTGATGGAGATCAGTAATCTTACAGAGGAAGGCGAGAGACTTCGTCCACAATGACTGCTTTTTTGGCCATTTTGGTTTTGGAAGCACACATGTAATTGTTCGTTAGATCCATCAGGTGCTGAAAATCTATTCTCTCTTTCTTACAGAATATAGCCTCTAATTGTCAGATCTGTCAGCGGACCAACCCTCATACTTTTTTAAGGCCCAAACCTTTCCCTTCCCACCAAGCCCGGGGACACATTCCCACTGCTGACTGGCAGGTACACTTCACCAACATGCCCAAAGTATGGCACACTAAATACCTCCTTGTCTTTGTGGACACTTTCTCTGGTTGGGTTCAGGCATTTCCCATTTCCAATAAAAGGCTTCCACTGTAGCTTCAATCTTTCTGACAGTCATCATCCCCAGGTTTGGAATGCCCACTTTCCTACAATCTGACAATGGCCCTGAGTTTATTTCTAGGATCACACAAAAGGTCTCTCAAGCCCTCTCCTTCAAGTGACATTTTCACTGTCCATATCACCTTCAGGCTTCAGGGAAAGTGGAAAGGGTAAATCGTACTCTAAAGGAAGTCCTTACCAAATTGACAATGGAATTAAACTTAGACTGGGTCAAACTCCTTCCCTTGGATTTGTTTCGAATCAGAGCTCTACCTAAGAAACCATCTTTACTGTCTCCCTTTGAGATAAGGTATTCAAGACCTCTTATCCCCCCTGGGTTGGTCATTTCACAAGGACCTCTCACCCGAGATTTGTCTTTGCCTCTCTTGCTTTATCTTCGCTCGGAACTCTGGAAATATCAGGACTGGCTTCTTCTGGACCCAGTCCCCACTCCAAACACTCCTCCCTTAACAGCTGGGAGTCTAGTCTATTATAATACCCCAGAGGAGAACGGGCCTCTTGCCCCAAAATGCGAAGGCCCCTATCCTGTCATTCTCTGTACCCCCAACTCCACCTAACTCTCCTTATCAGACAACTGTCTCACCCCTTGGATTCACATATCTAGGTTGAAGCCATATCACCAAGAGTCCCACCTGATGACGACAGGACCACCCCAGAGGAACTCCAAAAATCACCTCCTGAACCTCCCCTTTACTCCTGCTCTCCACTCTCATCTCACCCATTTAAGTTGAGGCTAACACGGTGTTTCCCGCAGAACAATTCCTCTTAAAGAAGGCACAATGAGCTCTCCCAACACCCTAGTCTTCTCTAACTGCTTGTTTTTTGTGCTCTGCTTATTTTCTGTGCTCTGTCAGGACTGGTATCTACCCTCCTCTGCTACAATGTATTTTTTCACTCTTCGGGAATGATACTCAGAACATGGCATGCAGAATGTCCACGCAGTGGATGCAACTGCTTGCTTCATCCACAACTGCACATCTATTTCCCTAAAATTGTCACCTTCAAGGACCTTCGTCCCTGGTAGCTGGAACTGGCCTTTCATTTGCTTCCTTTTTCATCAAACCAAAGACTATTGTCATTGGTGGCCTGAGATATATAATGGGTGCCCCTATAAGTCATGCAGGTTCCATCATGAACGTGGTAGCTATTCTTACCACTCACTTGGTTACCATGAAGGGTGGACTTCTAGTTACCTAAAGTGGCATAAAGGCTCTTCATCCAATAACAATGGATGGTATACTTTAGATATACCTGACCCCAAGGCCAAACGTTGGGACTATGTTGATTTTGCTGTCTATGCTCGGACAACCTCAGCCAGACCCACAATGTGGATGACTGTTGGCCGCACCCTGATTACGCCACCTAAGGCAACCATCCAGGTAGTCGAACACATTAAGGAGTCAGAATCAAAACTTCGAGATCTTATCCATAGCTCATTTAAAGAGGATTTAGAGCCTTCAACCCCCTCAGGTCCCCCTCCCACATGGCTCAATTTGCTACACCAAACTCTTTGATTATTAAACTCCACCCCTCTTTCTGTGCCTACTTCTCAGTTCTTTCTCTGTGCTTCACTTAGTCGTCCACTTCTAGCAGCGGTCCCATTAGCGGCAGGAAATATTTCAGCAAAAACCTACAATTTCTCTAAGAAAGGAAAACCCCTACATGTGACACATATCCCACTATGGGAAAGTTGTTCCACCAATACTTTATTTCCTTTCATCTGTTTCCACCTGACAATAATGAATTCTTTACCCATTTGTTCCTTGAGCTTTAGCACCCCATCGAGCCCTGATTTATGAAACTTGGACATTTTCTCTGGTGTAATGGGTCTATAAGTACCTCAACGATCAATGTCTCTGGCATCTGTTTCTTGGTTACGGTAGTTCCTCAGCTGTCTTTGTATACTCCCATCGAATTCCGACAGGTGGCCCTACCTTCCTGCACCCTTAGGGCAGTCTTTCTGCCGGTTCTGGTAGGCCTCACATTAACAACCTCAGCGGCGAGTCTCGAACTCTCTGGTGAAGCTATAGGTCATGCTCTATGGGCATCCAATGACCTGCAACAAAAACTGCAGGAAGCACTTGATAACACTGCTCAGTTTCTGGGCTCCTTGCAGTGACGGTTACTTCATTGGCACAACTGGCTTTACAGAACCGAAGGGCAATTGATCTTCTCATTGCAGAAAAAGGGGGAACATGCCTGTTCCTCAGAGAGGAATGTTGTCATTATGTTAATGAATCTGGCCTAATAGAAAAAAATGTTGTTAAATTGCAGGAATTATCAACCCAATTGCTTCCAATCCTTTCTTGCCATGTACTTACTACCAATCTTGGGGCCCCTTATTGGGATGCTCCTTTTTTGTGCTCTCTTGCCCTGCATAATGAAGTGCCTTCAAACCCAACTGAAAAAAAATTTCTAATCAAACATTCAACCAGCTTTTGCTTAGGCACTAGCAGCCTCTGATGACTGATGAACCCCCAACATCTCCAAGAGAACAGTTCACTCAGTGCTGAAGCTCACTACCAGGCACGATGGAATGCAACGGACATCAGACGGTGAGAGACAACGAGCTCGGAGAACCTTTTAATCTGCCATCCTGGATTAATGAGTCTTTATGTCCTTCTCAGTTTCCTCATGGCCCTTGGCCTCTTCTCTGTCAGTCCCCCAACATGGTACTTCTGCCAAAAATTGACCTTTGCTTTAATTTTTATCTTAATTCTGTTTTTATTCGCTCTGATCTTCTTCAGGTGCTGGTGATGCCATGTCCAGGCAACGCTTCCAGTATTTCCCAGAGTCTCTGAAACAGGACCAGTGACTGATACCAACAAACTCCTCCATCCAGGACTGGTTCAATGCCATCGACAACTTGAGGCTTCAGGGAACTTTCATAGACTTCACACCTATGGAAGTAGCTGTCTGTAGCCACTGGGTTTTCTTTCTGGCTGCCATGATATCCCCAGACCTGCCCCCCGAGAATTCCTCCACTTCCCATTCTAGGCCCCACAGCGCCCCCAAACAGCAAGAAGCAGCCGGATCTGACCAACGATGCCACACTTCCTAAGAAAACAAAAAGGGAGGAATGTTGGGAAAAGTATAAACGGCAGCCATTCCCCAGAGTAAAAACCCCAACATGGTGCCTAAGGACTTTTTCTTCCTACCTTCCTCTTTTCTGCAGTGATGCAAAAAGTTCCCGCCCGTGTGAACTCTCCCGTCGGCGCCAATTTCAAATCTCTCTGGCGGGGAACCTTAGCCCCAATGAGAACTAATTCCTTGGCTCCGGAGCTGATATCTGAAAGAACTTGCCAATAAATTGGTGCCCTGCCATTTATCTAAGCCCTACCATCACCCCTTTAGTTCTATGTAAGCACACAGCTTTTTGCAATAAAATTGGAATTCTCCTAGCGAAGTGTCTTTGTGTGGGGAATTCTTTCACTCATGATCAGCAACAGGATATCCAAAGGTTCTCCAGTGCCACCTGGTCTGGGAATTTCAGAAATTTGATGGTATTTATTTAGCCATTTTTGAAGGATGAAGTAGAGATCTGTGGGGATGTAAACTTAAGAAATAAGCCTGTGAGAAGGGTAGAACATCCTTTTAAATGTTGGCAGCATGGTCTTCCATCTCCAGGCGATGATAGTGGACCTGTATGGGCTTAGAGGCCAAAATATTAATCTGTTCTATAATAAATTGTACAAGCCTGTTTATAATGCAGGGTCCTGTGGACACCATTAAAAGTAAACCCAACAAAGGGCCTAATAGGGGAAGAAGGTAGGGTAGAAATCCATTAAACCCAGTCCAGAGGGGATTTTCAAAAAGTTCCCTTCATCTCTTTTCTAAATCTTCTTGAAGCTGCTTAATTTTAGTGCGTACTATGGCTGATTTATTGGCATTAAAGCAGCATCGTTCCCCTAAGGCCAAGCAAATACCTCCCTGGTTAGCTGTCAGTAAATCTAAGCCTTCTCTGTTTTGAAGGAACACTTCTGCCAGGGAGTCTACTAGGTCCTGCAAATCTTTAATGGTTCCTGATAGAGTTTTTACATCATTTATAAGTTGTTGAGACAGGCGACGCTAAGAGTGTATAGCCATGCCTAAGCCAGCCGTACCTGTGGCCACAGTAGCTGTTATTCCAAGGCTGGCAACGAGTGGTAAGGCCTGTATTGCCCGCCTGTGTCTTTTGACTGAGGTGTCTAGACTAGGAATGCATAGAGTTTCGTCTCCTGGGACAATAGTTATATCAGGGAGTAATAAGGCAAGAACACAGCCAACGGTCCAATTCGATGGAAACCTCGGGAAGGCCGAGTTTCCTCCACACATAAAAACTGTGCCATTGGAGGGACAAAGAGATGGGGTGGATGAGGAATAGTTTTGTACTGTTGAGCAATTTCCAAAGGAAGTAACTCCAACATCAATATCATAGGTATTATTTTGCATCGCGCCTAAAAGACATATTGTAAAAGTGCCTATAGACTGTACTTTTAAATGAAATCTGGATTGGCATGTATTATCATCGTCTGTGATAGAATTAATAGGAACTGCCATAGGCATGATTGCCCCTGTTGTCATGGAGAGCCAGCAATCACCAGCAAAGTTGGGGTTGGAATTATTAAGCAAGGAGAAGGTAGTTTCCAAAATATCTAATGTATTGTTATCTAAACCTGGGAGCTGGCATTTTGGCTATATTAAGGGATGATATGTGAGCTCAGGGATTTGGGGTTTCAAAAGTTTGATTATCTGAGGATGCTTGACAGCATAAGGGAATCCTCCACCATCAGTGACCCCTGTAGGTGCCTTAATGGGGCAGCAGGAGGGTTTACCAACAGGGCCTTGGCACCCAGCTGACTGTAGCTTGGTGTATTTGCCTTCTCCTCCCCGGTCAAAAAGAACGGGGGTATAATGAATAGTGGTCCCTCCTG
Organism: Callospermophilus lateralis; assembly: GCF_048772815.1. Classification (NCBI taxonomy): domain Eukaryota; kingdom Metazoa; phylum Chordata; class Mammalia; order Rodentia; family Sciuridae; genus Callospermophilus; species Callospermophilus lateralis. The sequence continues at coordinate 1,414,943 of NW_027513674.1, forward strand.
CTGCATGAGTTTTAGTTAGGGAGGCTTCAAAAAATTGTTCTCCCTGCTTGTTAACACAAATTGAGGCCGACGCATAACAAGTGGCATGCATCGCTTGGGTATGCGTTCAAGTTGCAGAACAATTTTGGAGAGCTTTACTTGTACTAGGGGGAATAATCTTTGGCTTGTTAACACATACCAATTTAGGCTGATGAACTCCTCTGAGTTTATGGTCAACCTCGGCCCGGAGGTAAGCCACCTTAGTCACGCAGTCAGCAGTCTGGGTCAAACTAGTGGGAGCCTGAGTCCAAGATCCTCCCTTGCGTTCACAGGGAGGGCCAAAAAGGTACTCCATGATGTTGGAAGGTGGAGGGCCAAAACCTCCGTGTACAATCCTGTTCAGCAGAAGTGCCTTAAGTAGGATCCTCACACAGATTGTTGGCTGCATCTGAAAAAGAGGAAAACTTGTCCTCAGGGGGAGGGCCTCCATCCCCGTGTTGAGGTAAGCCATTAACCTGTTTAACCAGGCGTTCTGGTAACCATCTTGGGGCTGCTTACTCTTCGTCCAAAACACAAGCTGAGCCTCGTCCACAGATGAGGACAGGACCTGGGCGTTTCCATTTATTTGTAAGGGGATTGTGCCACATAACAGGTGGGCGAACAGAATTGGACGAGGATTGCCTGTGTGAGTCTGCAGCCGAATGGCCTTCATTGTCTAGGGAAAGAAAAATAAGGGCAAATAATGCATGATTAAGGCGATGCCTGTGAGTGGTAAATACAAATGCAGAAGCATTAATGCGGGTTAGCCAAGTCTTTAGGTAAGGTGGGCACGTTCCACAATGCCTGAGGCTTGTATGGAATTCCAGTAGTATGCCAAATTTGCGAGGTAGCACAAAACTGTTTAAACTTGGCACTGGTATATGCAGGACAATTATCTTTTTTTAATATGTATTGGTTTACCCATTACAGAAAACGCTGAAACAAGATGAGAAAGGACATCTTTGATAGCCTCTCCAGAATGTGGTGATGCGAAAATAAGGCCACTGAAGGTATCTACAGTAACGTGTACATATTTGGTTTTTCCAAATTCAGAAAAATGAGTAACATCCATTTGCCAAAACTGATTGGACAGTAATCTTCGGGGCTTAACTCCCAAGTGTTGAATGGGGAGGGAGACAGGGCAACCAGGGCATGTTTTTACTATTTCTCATGCCTGTTGCCTGGTAATTTTACATAGTTATCGAAGGTTCTGGGAATTTAGATGGTGAAGATTGTGTAACTCCGTGGCCTTTTGAGTGCAGCCAACAAAAATTGGAAAGATGAAACGAGTTGCTGCATCAGCTTTGGCATTACCTTGTGTTAGAGGGCTGGGAAGATCAGAGTGTGCCCTGCTGTGTCCTAAGAAAAATGGGTGTTGTCTGGCCTGAATTAGTTGCTGAAGCTGGTGAAACCGATGGGCGACATTGGAAGAAGCCTTAATGGTGGGTGAAATCTCAAGCAGGCGCACAGAATGAGCAATGTAGGCACTGTATGTATAAATATTAACAGGATTATCAAAAAATGTTTTAAAAACTTGTGTTATTGCAAACAATTCCACAAACTGTGCTGAATGATAGACAGTATCAAAGGTGTTAGGCTGGTTATTGACAACAAAGACTGCTCGGCCATTACTGGAACTGTCTGTAAAGACAGTAAGGGCTTGAGGAATGGGAGCCTTTTGAGTAATTTTGGCAAAAATAAATGGATGTAACTGGACAAAATGTAAAAGGGGGTCATTGGGTAGGTGGTTATCAATTGTTCCCAAAAAGCCTGATAAGGCAATACGCCATTCATCCTCCGTCTGTAGTAAAAATTGGATTTGGTCTTTAGTATATGAAATTAAAATATTATCATGGTCTTTGCCAAAATATTGTCCAGATAGCAAACGACTTTTAAAAATAATAGAAGCTACCTGAGCAAGAAAAACAGTAATAACCTTGGAGAATGTGGTGGGTAAATGGACCCAAAGCAAAGGCAGCCTTTATTTCTAAAATGTGTATTTCGTTGCCAAAATATTCCTGTGGGTGTATGAGGAGTGTGTAAAATAACCAGAACCAGAGGAAGGTTATAAGAATGTTCTGTAAAAAACTGTTTGGCAATGGCTTCTGTGACTTGGTTTAATGCCTGTCATGCCTCGGGAGTAAGTTTTTGAGGGGAGGAGGGGTGGGAATCACCTCTCAAAATATCATTAAGGGACAAAAGTACACAAGGTGGTAATTTTAAATATGTTTTTAGCCATTGAATATTCCCCAGGAATTTTTGAAAATCATTAAGGTTGTGAAGATGGTCCACCCATAGTGGTATCTTAGGAATTTGGATCTGATTATCTTGAAGTTTAAGGCCCAAATAGGTATAACAGTCCTGTGTTTTAATCTTATTAGGAGCTATCTGTTGTCCCAAGGAAGTGAGGATTTTGTAAATGTCCAAGTAACAATTATTAAGGTCATGGTTATTAGGTGCAGCAATTAACAAATCATCCATATAATGTAAAATATAAATTTGTGGCCATAGCTCTCTCACAGGGTCTACTGCTTGAGCAACGTATTTTTGGCAAAGACTAGGGCTGTTGGCCATACCTTGGGGAAGAACCTTCCATTGAAATCTCTGCATAGAGCCCTGAAAATTAATGCGAGGGAGACTAAAGGCAAAATAGGGTCTATCCGCAGGATGTAAAGGAATGGTAAAAAAAACAATCTTTTAACTCAATAATCATTTTACAATAGTTTTTGGGAATAGCCACTGGTGTGGGAATGCCTGGCTGTAGTGCTCTTATTGGGCACATAGCTTTATTAATGGCAAACAAATATTGTAAAAGGCACCACTTGCCTGATTTTTACTTGATAACAAAAATTGGAGTATTCGATGTTGAGGTTGAGGGCTCTACATGGCCGGCTGCCAGCTGTTCCTGCACTAACATGGAGGCAGCCTCCATATTTTCTTGGGTAAGTGGCCATTGATTCACCCACACAAGAGTCTGAGTTTCCCAAATAATTTTATCTCCATGGGGTACAGGAGAGTCAGAGACCGACACTAAAAATCCGAATACCCAAGTCCATATGTATTTGTTTTTTGTATGGGTTTTATTGGCTCAACCAGTCATTGTCTCAGTCTCCCAAGGCCTGTACCAGGGACAAAATTTATATGAAGCATTTGATGAGTTACCATGGAATTGGGACTGGCATGAATAACTTCCATTTGACTCAAAATATCTTGGGCCCATAGGTTAACAGGGAGGTCAGGAACAACGAAACAAGTGACTATTCCCTTATTACCCTCTTTATAAGTCCAGCTAAGAGCCGTAGAGCTGACCAGAGGATTTTTTGACTGTCCTATCCCTTTAAGGTCAGTCAAGGATGAGGTGAGGGTCCAAGCTGATGGCCAATATTTTTGAGAAATAATTGTGTCATCAGCTCCAGTATCTAGAATTCCTTGGAATTCCTTTCCTTCAATAAGTAAGGAAATTGTGGGTCTTTTGTGAGAAACGGGTTGAACCAAATTTACATCAGAGCAGCCCAAGGAGGCAGTCCCCTGCGGTAGGTTTGGGCGGTGGAAGTGCCTCCTGGATTCAAGGGAAGGAGTATTAATTGTGCAAGACTTGTTCGTGCTGGGATGGCCACAACTCCATTAATAGCTGTGGCCAGTATTTTTTTTCTCCAGTGAAATCATTATTATTAATGCCATGGAAGACCTGAACACCATGTAAGTTAGTAGAGGCTCTCCCAAAAATAAGGGCACACATATGAGATTGAGGGGGACCCATAATTCCAGTGGGTATTATCTGGGGTCCTTGCATTGAGTCCAATATAGTATCGGTGGTGGCACAGAGGTCGAATCCTGCGCTGCCTGGAGTGGCTAGTTGGAGGGAGGCAATTGTGGAGAAGAATTTTGAGGTAGGTTGGGAGTTTGGGAGGGAACAAATCTTATTGCCCCTGGGTTTGTCCTGGGGGATGTCGTGGCCCGGGGCTGGCCCCGCAGGGAGTTTCCCAAGAAGCAGGAAAAAATAGGCTGTCTGAGGGCATTTGTCTTAGATCTACACTCACTGGCCCAGTGATGACCTTTACCACATCTAGGGCAAAGGATAGCTTGGGGCGGTATAGCCCCAGTTGAAGGAGACGCTATTCCTAGGCTTTTTTTGCCTGTCGGACACTTGCGTGCAAAATGGCCAGGTTGTTTACAAGTAAAGCAAGTACGTGAGCCAGGATTGTGAAAGGTCTTGGTAAAGGTGGCACCTAGGGCAAGACCCATGGCATGGGCTGCACCTACCCCTGCATAGAGTTTAATAAAGTCAGAAAGTTTCCCTTTATCCTTATGTGGTTGAAGAACATCCTGACATGCCGGGTTGGCGTTTTCAAAGGCAAGATGTTTTACAAAAGTGCTTTTGCTTTCGCTTGGTCCAAGCAAGCATTCCACAGCTAGGTTAAGCCGGGGAACAAAGTCACTATAAGGCTCGTCGGGCCCTTGTCAAATTTTTGCCAGGGAAGTGGTAGCCGAGGCTTTTGAGGGAGGTGTCTCCAAGCATGTAAGCCAGCCATCTGAATCTGCATCAAAAGTCCAGCAGGGAAATGTGCCTGTTTAGTTTTATTGTCAAAAGGCTCATTGCCCACTAGCTTAACATAAGTCCTGGATTTAGAGAAGGCCTTAGTTAAAATTTTTTGAGCAGTTTCCCGACAGTGCTCTTTGAAATCTGCATTCCATAACAGGAAGTCTCTGGCACTGAGGGTAGCTTGGTCTAAAAATTTCCAATCATTGGGAGTAAGTCATTGTGTGCTGTGGCTTTCTAATAAAGCCAACGTGTAGGGTGCAATGGGGCCATAGTGAGCACAAGCCTTTTTAAGTTTTTCAGGAAAATGCAGGCTTAATTTTTTGTAGACTCTGGGTTCCTGCCTGCCTAGGGCTGAACTCCTCATCCTCTGAGTCCTGATCTCCTTAATCCATTTCCCCTCTTCCTCCTCTTTATCCTCGTCTAATTCTTTGACCTCAGCCTGGGCAGGCTTATCTATCAGACTGGTGGTGACTGGGAAGGCGAGCACAGGTCAATGGAGTGGCTTCGCCTTTGTATTAGACCACTGTAGGCCAGTTGCTTTGACTCCATACCTAAGGCTAATGAAGAGAGCTCAGAGTGAAGGGATCTTAATTCTTTTAAAGGTTGGATCTGTTCCTGTGTATGTTGAAAGGATGCTCACAAAGGAGCCAGTTTAGGCAAGGGAAGTGGGGAGAAAATATCGGGGGGGGGGCATTTGTTCCCTGAAGGGCCAGAGCACAAAAGGCAGGAGGGACATAGGAGGGAGGTGGATGTGTAAGTCCTATAAGCTGTGGCAGGGTCTTGAGAGGTGGAGGGTCTTCTGAATGGTAGCGAGCTGCTTCCTTCTCCAAGGTAGCCTCCTCTACAGGGGTCAATGAGTCTCCGGTATTTAAAACTGGATAAAGGCAGTTGGTAATCATTGGAGCCTTATTCATTAGGGTGGTATTTTGAGGGGGACCAGGAAGGTTCCCACGGTCCTGGGGAGCCTGAGAAGGGTCTATGTCTATACTAACTGATGGGCATGCCGAGGGGATATGAGAAGTATTTGCATAGTCTCTTTCCCAACCTTGACAACTTTTAAGGTACCATTGTCAAAGGGTGAACTTTTAAGAATTCTATTAATTAAGTTCCAGTAAGAAAAGGTGGGAACAGGCACTTTTTCTGGGCCAAAGGATTCATAATAATCTTTTAAACAGTCTCCTACTCTAAGCCATCTTTTACCATCAATGGTCCATTCAAGAGGAAACCATGGACACTGCTCTCTTATGTGTGAAAAGAAAAAAAATTTAAGTCTTTTTTCTTAATACGTGCCCCCATGTCTGGAAGGACTCCTTGTAGCCTGACAAAAACAAATCATGTGACGAAACTGCTTGCCCCATGGTGGGTCAATCACCGTGTGTCATCCCCACCCTCCTCCTGGATCTGTCTCTCGGTGGTGTCTTCTGCGGTTATTGCAAGCTCCGCTTGACCAAATCTTCCAGGAGGACGGGGTCCCCCTCAATCAAAAGCTCGAGCCCCAGTCAGTGGGCGCCAGATGTCCCGGCCGGCAGGACACATCAACGTGGGCAGCGAACCTAGATAGGGAGGAATGAAGGGACAAGAGACACGAGAGATGACAGCAAGACAGGAGTTCTGATCAAGCTGCAAACTTTTATTGTTCACACAGGGGTATTTGTATGCTGGATGTGGGAAATCTCTCTTATCGGCACTTCCTAGATGTCTTCACAAGGTGAGATAACCTCAGGAAGTTTCAGAAAGACAGATGGGCACAGGATGTCTCAGGGAGACAGATGGCTACAGGATGTCTCCCAGACAGGATGTCTCCTGGTGGCTGTTTCTTGTAAGTTTCAGGCTATTCTTTGAAGGAGAATTCCTTCTACCTCTGACAGTCAGGGATTCAGTATTTCGAATAGAAAATTGGAAAATGAATCCAATGTGTATGCAAATATATGCTACCCAAAAGTCTTCCCACTCTCATTCAGAACAATGCCTTGACATTACCTTCACCCCAAGTAAGACACAATAAGAGGAGAAGAGTTAGAAAATCTGTGAATACACATCTGGAATGGAAAATGCTCAGTAGTTAACAACCTTGGAGGTGGTAGAGGTGTTTCGAAAAGTAAGGTACATGGTAAAAACTCCACAAACATGAAGCTCTCTTGGCCTAAAGACTTCTTGAGAAACTGCCTCTGAGGTTGGGCACTTGAAATATACGTTGCTGTCAGGAGTTTTAACTTCCTTTGTAGTGAGACCATCAAATCTGGGTCTGCTTCTGTGTGTCCTGGAGCACATGGTTTTTTTTTTCCAATAAACATGAGGCAGCAGGGCTGAATTCTCTCTTTGTAGGTAATTTGTTGCCATTTGGGGGCAAAGTGTCTCCCAGTGTGGACTTTGAAGCCATTTGGTCTTCCTCTACTTTTCATGGTGTTTCTTGCAGCTACACTGGGAGTTTGGTATTTGCTTCATGAAATACGAGGAGGTCAACTAAGACAGAGTGCTGGAGGGAGTTCTGTCACGTGTGTTGGTTAAGGGTCTGCAGGAGAGTCCACCAACCAGGCTTCTATCCCACATAGCTTGCCCCCTTGACAATAGAAATCTGATTCTAAACATTGCCCTGAAACCTCTCCGTATAACAAGATGCCTTTACATACAAGGGTATGGGGGCTGCACCATGTCAGTCACAAACCATTTGGAAGCCAATGGCAGATCCACATGACCCCATCACAGATGTTTTAACAAACACCTACACTCCACTGCTCTAGGCCGAATACTCATCGGGCTCCAAATTACTGGCATCTCTGTTCTACACGATTTTCCTGAAACCCAGTCAATCAAGGCACTGTCTGGTACACTCATGATCATCTATAAGACATCCAAAGGTTCTCCACTGACACCTGTTCATGAGAATTTCAAAAATTTAATGGTATTTATCTAGCCTTTTTTCAAGGATGAAGTTTGAGGCACTGTGGGGTTTAATTCATTCAGGAACCATTAAATGGAGAGGAAGCTCATTTCAATGAAATCTCTGGAGAATTCTAACAGGCAATGCTTCCCAACGACAGGCTAAAAGGTCACATTAAGCCAGGCGTTTGAGGTCTACAATGTGTGATCCTTTTGTGTTTTGACTTGCAACTATGGCTGCCAATTCTTTAAAAATAAAATCATGTGATATCCTTCCTGAGATTCCCAGTGCTCTGTGGAAAGCCACCCTGGGCCTTGATCTCAGTTTCCAAGGGCGACTCTCATGTGTGGCCTCCTAAAATCCCATCACAATACATGGCAATACTTCTTTGAGGTCAGTTCCATAACTCAGTCTCTAAGGGGAATCACACCAGTGTTCAAGCCCAGGTGTCCTCAGTCATCTCTTCCAACGGCCACAAAAATGACCACAATTAAAACCAAAACACTCCCACATGGCCCTCATCTTCTTCCATGTAGACACTAATCATAACCTCAGGCTGTAGGTTTCCATGAGGGCCAAAGCCAAAGACAGTATCCAAAATAAGGTCCCTTTCTCCCATTTGCCTAAAGTCAGTGTGGCAGGGACACCCTTCCTGTGAACCAGGAGTGATCTAAGAGGCCTGCCCTTAATACTGCTCTGATTCTCCATTTTGTGGCCTAATGACTGTGGGGTTTAGATTCCTTATGTTAATTGGTGTCATGAGAAAACCCAAGAACCTATGGCCTAGCCTCTGTAGTGATTTGAAGAACTCATTTGACCCAAAGGATCACTATTCTCAAAGATGGAGGTCAGGAACCTTACAGAGGAAGGTGAGAGACTTCATCCACAATGACTGCTCTTTTGGCTATTTTGGTTTTGGATGCACACATGGGATTTTTTTAGATCCATTAGGTGCTGAGAATCTAAGCCACATCCTCACACAGGGCCAAGAAGCTGATTCAGACACATCCCTTTCCAAAGCAATTAAGCCAAGAGCCAAAGGTGATGCCCATTCACTTCCATTTGAAAACTCTTCAGTCTTCACAAAGGGGTGGCCTGAGGCAAAGACCTTCCTGACATTCAGGGCAATAATACAATAGGTAAGCAAAAGGCCCAAAGCAGGGTTTCTCCACTGGGACTTTCCTGGTCACACTGATATCTGAGTTTTCTGAGATGCTCACCATTGCCTTCAGCTATCCAGTACATGGCCATGTCACAGAGCTTAAAGGTGGTACATATCTTGGACACAAAACCATGAGCCTATTCTGGAGTTTGGCCAAAAATCAGAAAGAAAATAGGAACTTAGGAAGATATTAGGAGTGGCCGATCCATATGGCAAGCCGCAGACCATTCATAAATAGGACAGGATGAATGCTGGTAAGATTTCTACTAGATAGGACATATGTATTGATGCACTCTCTATTCTAATGTCTACAACCACGGACACAGTGGGATACACAGACATAGAAACACTCGCCTTGTCAAAAGACTTACTAGAAACATTTCACACCAAACCAAACAAAACGACTTTCCTACCTATTCTCAGAACATGAGACAAAATGACAAACCCACACCCACACCCACACCCACACCCACACAGACCCCCAAGTAGGTCTGTGAAAATATGGAGTGACCTTTGACTGGTGGGCCATAACATATTCCCCCATAATGGGCTGTCCTGTCTCAGATCTGGTCTCCGTGTCCAACTCTGTGAAGCTGTTAGGAGCCAGCGGTGAGCCAGTACCTTCTTTCTCAGGAAAGGCCCCTCCTCAGACCTTCCTGGCATTAGGCTATCCTCACATCAGTAGGTACCAAGAAAGACTGTCTCTGTCCTTGGAAAATCCAAACAAGTTTGAACACTGGGACATGAACTGGGACTAGCTCTGGGTGCCTGACTTCCTGTATCCCAAGTTCAGAGAGTTCCTTCATCAAGGAAGTGAGGTGAGGTCACTTCCTTCAGGAACTAAATGAGGTCACTGCCTTGACAACAACTTTGTCCTAAAAGTTGCTTCTAAGAGTCCCATGAGATGGAGGATGCACCTACTCGCTCTGACATTTTCACAAGTTAGAATGGTATATCAACCATAGGCACCCGGGAACAGCTCTCCACACAGGCCTGGTTTGGTCCATCTTCTCTACATTAAGATGAAAGAGGCTGATTCAGACACATCCCTTCATCTTGACCAGGTTGTTTACCATGGAAGTTGACTTTTCCTCCCTCAGGTCCTTCATAGCTGCCTACATCTTCTCCATGGATCATTTCTGCATGGACCTTTGAGGTTCTCAGGAGGTGGAAGTTTCCCTACACTCCTGTATTGTAAGGCCAACTCTGTCCCTGCTTTTCTATAAAGTTAGATTGAGGGAACAGTGTATGGTTTGGGTAATAACAGGTTCGATTTTGTTAGGAATCAATCTGAGCGATGAATAATTTTATTGGGAACCTGCGATATTTATTAAATTATATTGGTAAAATATATGTATGAAAACAGAAATCTAGGATTTGAAGCCCAGAAGGGCATTGGGCCCATGATTGGGATACGTAGTGTTGAATTAGGTTCTGTACAGATGTCTCAGATAAATCCATTTACAATGGCATAGGACCTTGTACATTGGATGATTGAATGAGGAAGAGAACATCCAGTCAAAAAGGGATAGTCGGTAGGATTAGGTAGATAGTCGGTAGGTTTAGGAAGAAGAGTGAGTACAGGATTTGGACGGAAATTTCTTTAGCAATAGGGTTTCAGTTAGAGAGTGAATGTAAATGTCAGCACATATGAAAATTCAGTCACAATGATGAACTTTGAAAAATATGTAGAAAAGCAGACAATAATAGAGACTTTAAAAAATCTGGCAAAGTATAAAGTGAGTGATAGGATTAGACATTTTGTACACTGTTGAGTTTGAATATATAATCTTAAGAAGAAACAAATATGCAGTGACCATTAGGATTGACATTTGAGAGCATTAGGAAACCTGGACATGGATGCTTTTAGTAATCCATGTTCACTTTCCTTTTAGGCTTTGGTACAATCATAAGTGTGACCTTTGAATTTTTTGTCCAGAATATTACTGTCATAGAATGTATATGTGGATCAGGTGACATGAGCATTTCTTCAAGCATTTCTGGGAGTAAGGTTTTCAAGAGCTATAAATTAGTATTGGGGGTACAAAGAGGTGTACCCTGTGTCCATGAATATAGACATAATGCCTGAATAGACCACATTTTGAATAAATAATTTAACTGTTCCCACTTTAAATAATGCATTGAATTAATATATGAAATATTATAAGAAATCTTGTATTGATATAATATCATTCATTTCAACCAGTAATACATCTAAATGTAATATTAGGGTTATGGATTATCATGAAAGGTGTGTGAGTATTGCTTCAAAAGTGATCCTAGAAATCGAAAATAATGTGTTTGGAAAGAAGTCTCATAAAAAGACCAGTCAAGAAACATGGAGGAATACATGTGATCTGAAGAAGAAAATTATTGAATGTGAAACAAATGCCTATAAACTTGCGAACTTGTGGATGAAATATATATCCCATGATGTGAATAAATTGAAGAAATAGTAATGTACCAGTGTTGAATAAAACGAACATCCAAATACACATCATGTCCCATAGGAATCTACTTGAATTGATGTTAAACTAGGTCAGCTACTGTAGAAATATTAGGATTTGTATGCACCATTCACTAAAGTTAGTTTTCAGTACTAAGAAACAAATATGTATATCAGGAGAATGAATATTTTGAGATTACTCTTGAGAAAATTTGATTATAAATCCACATACTTGAATATGAATGAGTTAAGGGAGTTTATAATAAGACACATATTTCATATTTTGAAAAATCTGGAGAATATATATATATATATATATATATATATATATATATATATATATACACACATACACACACACAAACACACACGGACATTAAAAATAGCATAATATATGATATAGGAAATTCACCATGAAATTTATATCATCCAGAGATCCAAAAATATTTATTTTATTTAACATGGATTTATGTATAATGTTGTTCAACCAGGAAGCTCACGCATAGGTTGAATTTTCAGTTCTAAAGCGCTTAGGAGGAGTGATCTCTTAAAATTTGTATCTGCCAAGTCAGCCACTTCACAAGAATGTACGTGTGGTATCAGGTAAGATTCTATAATTGCATGTAAAAATACATGTGCTGAATAGGCTACAGAGACAGGGAAACAGGAATTCACATATTTGTTAACTTTAAAACACATGGAGAAATATTTTAACAAATAATTGACTAGATTTATAACTCCTACCCTAAATAATGCAAAAGGCAATTCCACTATACACCATGCCTTCTCTGAACTGCTTGCATTTCTATTTTTTTGGTTTATTTTTCTCCACCTTATTAGGATTAGTTGTCAGAGTCTAGTAGGGTAGGTGTTAGTGTGAGGTATTCAGTATTTTGAAAGGAAAATTGGAAAATGAATCCAATGTGTATGTAAATATGTGATACACAAAAATCTTCCCACTCTCATCCAGAACAATGCCTTGACATTACAATCGCCCAGAGTAAGACACAATTAGAAGAGAAGAGTTAGAAAATCTGTGAATAAATATCTGGAATGGAATATGCTCAGGAGTTCACAACCTTGGAGGAGGTAGAGGAGATTCCAAAAGTAAGGGACAGTGTAATCATTCCAAAAACATGGAGCTCTGCTGGCCTAAAGACTTCTTGAGAAACTGCCTCTGAGGTTGGGCACTTGGAATATATGTTGTTGTCGGGAGCTTCAGCTTCGTTTGTAGTGAGACCATCAAATCAGGGTCTTCATCTATGTGACCTGAAGGACATGGTTTCTTATTTTCCACTGAACATGAGTCAGCAGTGCTGAATACTCTCTTTGTAGGTAAACTGTGGACACGGGGGGCTAAGTGTATCCACATGGGCCTGTGAAGCTATTTGGTCATTCTCCACTTTTCGTGTTGTTTCTTGGTGCTGCACTGGGATTTTGGTATTTGTTTCACGAAATACAAAGAATTCAACTGTTACTCTGTGCATGAGGGAGTTCTGTCACGTGTGGTGGGTCAGGGTCTGCAGGAGAATGCACCAAACAGGCTTATATCCCACATAGTTGCCCCCTTGACCATAGCAACCTGATTCTTAATATTTCCCTAAAACCTCTGCATATAACAAGATGCCTTTACATTGAAGGGTCTGCTGGCTGCACCATATCAGTCACAAGCAATTTGGAAGCCAAAGGCAGATCCACATGACCACACCGCAGATGTTTTATCACACACCTGCCCACCACTGCTCTAGGCCCACTCCTCAGGAGGCTCCAACTTACTGGCATCTCTGTTCTGCACAATTTTTATGAAAACCAGTCAATCAAGGCACTGACTGTTATTCTCATGATCAGCCACAAGATATTCAAAGAATCTCCAGTGCCAACTTGTCACGGGAATTTTAAAAATTTCATGATATATTGACCTAGCCATTTTTCAAGGATGAAGTTGGAGGCATTCTGGAACTATTAAATGGTGAGGAAGCTCATTTCAATGAAATATCTGGAGATGTCTCACAGGAAAGGCTTCCCAAAGAGTGGCCAAAAGGTCACATGAATCCTTGAAAATTGAGGTCTACAATGTGAGGTCCATGTGTGTTTTGACTCTCAACAATGGTTGCCAAGTTTTTCAGAATAAAATCATGTGATATCCTGGCTGAGATTTCCAGTGCTCTGTGAATAGCTACCCTGGGCCTAGATCTCAGTTTCCAAGGGCGACAATCGTGCGTGGCCTCCTAAAATTCCAACACTATTCATGGCAATACTTCTCTGAGTTCAGTACGAGAACTCAGTCTTTATGCGGAATCCCACCAAAGTTCAAGCCAAGGTGGACCATGTCATCTCTACTAACCGCCACAAAAATGACTACAATTAAAACCAAAACACTCCCACATGGCCCTCATTTTCTTCCATACAGACACTCATCATAACCTCTGGCTGGAGGTTTCCGTGAGGGGTGCAGCCCAAGACAGTGTCCAAAATAAGCTCCCTTGCCCCTCATTTGCCTAAAGTCAGGGTGGCCTGGACACCCTTCCTGTGAACTAAGAGTGATCAAATAGGCCTGCCGTTTATTTTGCTCTGCTTCTTAAATTTGAGGCCTACTGATGGTGGGATTTAGATTCTTCATGTGAATTGGAGTCATGAGAAAACCCAGTCACCTATGGGCTAGAATCTGCAGGGCTTTGAAGAACTTATTTGACCCAAAGGAGCCCTATTCTCACTTGATGGAGGTCAGGAACCTTACCAAGGAAGGAGAGAGACTTCATCCACAATGATTGCTCTTTTGGACATTTTGCTTTTGGATGCATACATGGGATCTCTCTTTAGATCCATCAGGTTCAGAGAATCTAAGCCACAGAATTACACAAGGTCAAGGGGCAACAGAACAATAGGTAAGGAAAAGGCCCAAAGCGTGGTTTCTCCACTGAGTCTTTACTGGTCACACTGATATCTGAGTTTTCTGAGATGCTCGCCATGCCCTTCATTTAACCAATACATGGCCGTGTCACAGAGCTTGGAGGTGGTACATATCTTGGACACAAAACCATGAGCCTATTCTGGAGAGTGGCCAGAATTCAGGAAGCAAACAGTAACTTAGGAAGATAGCAGGTGTTGCCGATCTATAAGGCAAGACGCAGTCCATTCATAAATTGGGAAGGATGAATGCTGGGAAGCTTTCTACTAGACAAGACTCATCCATTGATGCATTCTCTTTGCTAATGTCTACAACCACGGACACAGTGAGATACACAGACATAGAAACACTCGCCTTTTCATACGACTTTCTGGAAACACTTTACTTCAAACCAAACAAACCGACTTTTGGACATATTCTCAGAGCATGAGAAAAAAACCACAAACCCACACCCACAGCCAGATAAGCACCTCCTTCCTCCAAGTAGGTTTGTGACTATCCGGAGTGTTCTCTGACTGATAGGCCATACTATGTTCCCCCGAAATAGCCTCTCCTATCTCACATCTGGTGTCCATGGGCAATTCTGTGAAGTTGTCAGGAGCCAGCAGTGAGCCACTACCTTCTTTGTCAGGAAAGGCCCCTCTTCAGAGCTTTCCTGTCATTTGTCCATCCTCACATCAGTAGATACCAAGAAAGACTGACTCTGTCCTTGTTAAATCAAACAAGTGAGACCACTAGGCCTGGGACTGAGACAGGCTCTAGATGCCTGGCTTCCTGGATCCCAAGTTCAGAAAGTGCCATCACCAAAAAAGTGAGGTGAGGTAACTTCTTTCAGGAACTGAATGAGGTTACTGCCTTGGCAACCAGTTTGTCCTAACACATGCATCCAAGGTTCCCATGACATGTAGGCTGACCGTATTTCTGTGACACTTTCACAAGTTAGAATGGTATATCAACCATAGGCACCCGGGAACAGCTCTCCACACAGGCCTCATTTGGTCCATCTTATCTACATTAAGAAGAGAGAGGCTGATTCAGACAAAAGCCTTCATCCTGACCAGGTTGTTTGCCATGGAAGATGACTTTTGATCTCTCAGGACCTTCATACCTGCCTACATCTTCTCCAGGGATCAATTCTGAATGGACCTTTGAGGTTCTCAGCAGGTGGACAATCCCCTACTTTCCTGTATTGTAAGACCAACTCTGTCCCTGCTCTTTTATAAAGGTAGATTGAGGGAACAGTTTATGGTTAGGGTTAATTACATGTTTGTTTTGGGTTAGGAACCATTTTGCTGGATGAATAATGGTATTGGGAATCTGTGATATATATAAGAATATAGAGTTGAAAAATATGTATGAAAACAGAAATTTAGTAAGATTTAAAGTCCATATTGGCATTGGGCCTTTGATTGGGATACTTAGCTTTGAATTACGTTCTGCAGTGATGTCTCAGATAAATCGATAATCAATGACATAGGACCTTGTACCTTGGATGATAGATTGTAGAAAAGAACATCCACTCAAACAGGGATAGTCCATAGGATTAGGAAGATAGTCAGTAGGTTTTGCAAGAAGTGTGAGTACAGGATATGGACCAAAAGTTCTTTGTCAATAGGGTTTCGGTAATAGAATGAATGTCAATGTCAGCACATGTGATGAGTCAGTCACATAGGTAAACTGGGGAAAATATGTAGGAAAGGAAACATCAATAGAGACAGTAGGAAATCAGGCAAAGTATAAAGTGAGTGATAGGATTAGACATTTTAACAGGGTTGATATTCACTATATAATCTTCAAAGAAACAAATATGTAGTCACCAATAGGATGGACATTTGAGAGAATTAGGCAACCTAGACATCAATGTTTTTAGTAATCCATGCTCCCATTCAATTTAGGCTTTTGTACAAACATATGTGTGATCTTTGCATTTTGTATCCAAAATAGTACTGTGATAAAATGTATATGTAGATCAGGTGACATAAGTATTTTTTCCACCATTTCAGGGAGCAATATTTTGAAGATGTATAAATTAGTATTGCGGGTACAAAGAGGTGTACCCTGTGTCTATGAATATAGAGATAATGCATGAATAGATGATACTGTGGATAAATAATATAACTGATTCCACTTTAAATAATGGATTAAATTGATATCTTAAAATATATAAGAAATCTTATATTGATACACAGTCATTCATTCCTATCAGTTATACATCTAATGGTAATATTAGGGTTATGGTTTGTCATTAAGGGTGTGTGAGTTTTGCTTCAAAAGTAATTATGGAAATCGAAAATAATGTGTTTGTAAAGAAGTCTCATGAAGAGACTAGTTAAGAAACATGGAGGAATACATGTGTTCTGAAGCAGGAAGTAATTGAAAGTGAAACAAATTGATATAAATTAGCGAACTTGTGGATGAAATATATATCCTATGATGTGCATAAACTGAAGAAATAGTAATGTACCAGTGTTGAAAAAAAATGAACATCAAAATACATGTCATGTCCCATAGGAATCTACTTGCATTGATCTTAAACTTGGTTAGTAACTGTAGAAATATTAGGATTTGTATGCATCATTCACTGAAGTTAGTTTTCAGTACTAGGAAACAAATATGTATTTCAGGTGGATGAATATTTCTGAGAATAATCTTGTGAAAAGTTGATAATAAATCCACATACATGAACATGAATAAATTTAGGGAGTGTATAATAAGACACATATATTTCATTTTTTCAAAAATCTGGAGAGTATATATATATATATATATATATATATATATATATATATATATATATATATATACACACACACACACTCACACAGACTTTAAAAAGTAGCAATATATATGCCAATCAAAATTTATCATGAAATATATATAATCCACACATCCCAAAATATACTTTTTACTGAAGATGGATTTATATATAATTTTGTTCAGCTAGGAAGGTCACCAATAGTTTGAATTTTCAGTTCCAACAGCATTAAGAGGAGTGATCTCTTTTCACAATTTGCATCTGCCAAGTCAGCAACCTGTCAAGTATGTACATGTGATACCAGGTAGGATTCTATATGTGCATATAAAAACACATGTGCTGAATAGGCCACAGAGAAAGGGAGAGAGGAATTCACATATTTGTTAACTTTAAAAACATATGGAGAACTGTTTTAATTAAAAATTGACTAGATTTATAATTCCTACCCTATATAATGCAAAAGGCAAGTCCAATTATACAACATGACTCCTCTGAACTGCTTGTATTTCTATTCTGTTTTGGTTATTATTCTCCATCATGTTAGGATTAGTAGTCAGAGTCTAGTGGGGTATGTGTTAGTGTCCAAAATAAGCTCTCTTACCCCTAATTTGCCTAAAGTCATGGGGGCCTGGACACCCTGCATATGAAGCAGGAATGATAAAATAGGACTGCAGTTAATACTGCTCTGCTTCTCCATTTTGAAGCCTACTGCCTGTCAGGTATAGATTCTTTATGTGATTTGGAATAATGAGAAAACCCAAGCACTTCTTTAGGGCTTTGAAGATTTCATTTGGCCCAAAGGATCCCTATTCTCACTTGATGTAGGTCAGGAACCTAACAAAGGAAGGCAAGACACTTCATCTACCATTACGGATCTTTTTGCCATTTTGGTTTGGATGCACACATGGGATCTTTCTTTAGATCCATCAGGTGCTGAGAATCTAAGCCACAACCTCACACAGGTCCAAGAGGCTGATTAAGACACATCCCTTTCTAAAGAAATTAAGCAAAGAGCCACAGGAGATGGCCATTCATTTTCATTTGAAAACTGTTTTCTTCAGGCTTCACAAAGAGGTGGCCTGAGGCAAAGACCTTCCTGACATTCAGGGCAACAGAAACATAGGTAAGAGAATGGCCCAAAGCAGGGTTTCTCCACTGAGAATTTCCTGGTCACACTGATATCTGAGTTTTCTGAGATGTTCCCATTCCTTACCGCTATCCAGTACATGGGCATTTCACAGAGCTTGGAGGTGGTACATATCTTGGACACAAAACCATGAGCCTATTCTGCAGAGTGGCCAGAATTCAGGAAGAAAACAGAAACTTAGGAAGATAGTAGGTGTTGTCCATCCATAAGGCAAGCTGCAGTTCATTCATAAATTGGGCAGGATGAATGCTGGGAAGCTTTCTACTAGACAGGACATATCCATTGATGCATTCTCTTTTCTAATGTCTACAACCACGGACACGGTGGGATACACAGATATAGAATCACTCACCTTGTCAAAAAACTTACTAGAAACAGTCTATTCCAAACCAAACAAACTGTCTTTCCTACCTATTCTCAGAATATGAGACAAACCACAAACTGACACTCACACTCACAAAGGCATCTCCTTCCCGCAAGTATGTCTCTGACTATCTGGAGTGTCCTCTGTCTGTTGGGCCATATTATGTTCCAATAAAATGTCCTGTCATGTCTCAGATCTGTCTCCTTTGCCAACTCTGTGAAGTTCTCAGGAGCCAGCGGTGAGCCACTACCTGCTTTCTCAGGAAAGGCCCCTCTTCAGATCTGTCCTGGCATTTGGCAATCCTCACATCAGTAGATACCAAGAAATACTGACTCTGTCCTTGGTACATCCAAACAAGTGAGCCCACTGGGATTGGGACTGGGACTGGCTCTGGGAGCCTGGCATCTTGGATTCCAAGTTCAGAGAGTTACATCACCAAGGAAGTGAGGTAGGTCACTTTCTTCAGGAACTGCATGAGGTCACTACCTTGGCAATCACTTTGATTTAACATTTGCTTCCAAGAGTCCCATGAGATAGAGGCTGCCCCTACTTTTGGTGACAATTTCACAAAATAGAATGGTATATCAAACATAGGCGCCTGGGAACATCTCCCCACACAGGCCTGGTTTGGTCCATCTTCTCTACATTTAGAATAGAGAGACTGATTCAGACACATCCCTTCATCCTGACAAGGGGGTTTGCCATGCAAGATGACTTTTGCTCTCTCAACTGCTTCATAGCTGCCTACATCTTCTCCAGGGATCATTTCTGCATGGACCTTTGAGGATCTCAGCAGGTTTAAGAACCCCTACATTCCTGTATTGTAAAAGCAACTCTGTCCCTGCTCTTCTGTAAAGTTTGATTGAGGGAAGAGTGTATGGTTACGGTTAATAAAAGTTCGATTTGAATCATTCTGCGGGATGAATAATGGTAATGGGAACCTGTAATATTTACAAGAATGTAAAAGTGAAATATAAGAATGAAAACAGTAATCTAGGTAAGATTTGAAGCCCAGAAGGGCATTGGGCCCTTGATTGGGATACTTAGCTTTGAATTATGTTCTGCAGAAATGTCTCAGATAAATCGATGTTCAATGGCATAGGACTTTGTACCTTGAATGATGGAATGTCAAAGAGAACTTCTAGACAAAAAGGGATAGTCGGTATTATTAGAAAGATAGTCGGTAGGTTTAGAACGAAGAGTGAGTATAGCATTTGGACCAAAAGTTCTTTAGCAATAGGGCTTCTGGTAGAGATTGAATGTAAATGTGAGCACATGTGAAGAGTCAGTCACAGTGATAATCTGGGGAAAATATGTAGGAAAGCAGATATCAATAGAGACATTAGGAAATCAGGCAAATGATAAAGTGAGTGATAAGATTAGACATTTTCAAGGGGATTGAGGTTGAATATATAATCTTAGGAAGAAACAAATATGTAGTCAAGAATAGGATTCACATTTGAGAGCATTAGGCAACCTGGACATGGATGTTTTTAGTAATCCATCTTCACTTTCCATTTAGGTTTGGTAAAATCATAAGTGTCACCTTTGCTGTTTGTGTCCAGAATATTACTGTGATAAAATGTATATGTAAATCAGGTGACATGTGCATTTCTTCCACCATTTCTGGGAGCAATATTTTGAAGACGTATAAATTAGTATTGGGGGTACAAAGAGGTGTACCCTGTGTCTATGAATATAGAGATAATGCATGAAAAGACCATACTGTGAATAAATAATATAACTGGTTCCACTTTAAATAATGGATTTAATTGATATCTGAAACTAAGTAAGAAATCTTATATTGATATACAATCATTCATTCCAGCTAGTTTTACATCTAATGGTAATATTAGGGTTTGGTTTATCATACGGGTGTGTGAGTTTTGCTTCAAATGTGATAATGGAAATCGACAATAATGTGTTTGGAAAGAAGTCTCATGAAAAGAGCAGTCAAGAAACATAAGAAATACATGTGTTCTGAAGCAGGAAGTGACTGAAAGTGAAACAAATGCGTATAAATTAGCGAACTTGTGGATGAAATATATATCCTATGATGTGCATAAACTGAAGAAATAGTAATGTTCCAGTGTTGAATAAAAATGAATGTCAAAATACACATCATGTCCCATAGGAATCTGCTAGCCTTGATATTAAACTGGGTCAGTTACTATAGAAATATTAGATTTTTTTTTTTGGTGCTATAATAGAATTTATTTTACCACTAGCATGCCACAGAATGTTGAGGAAAGAGCAATGGATTTTTAGTTATTGCACTAATAATCTAATATTTAATGACTCTTTTGGATAGTCTAGAAATTACATAAGGCTATGTTACATAATTTTTTTTTTAAATTTAACATTCATAAAAGCTTGGAGTTTTGCTAATATTTCTACCTTTTTAGTTTATATTTTTTTCAGTTGTGATTGACCTTCATTTTGTTTATTTGTATGTGGTGCTTAGAATAGAACCCAGTGTCCCACACATGCTAGAAAAGCATGTTACCACTGAACCACAAACCCAACCCCTCCACTTTTATCTTTACATCGAACACGCCTCTCCCTCATCTTTACTCACTTTCTTCCTCATTTTCCCCTTCTCTCTCTTCCTTTTTCGTTTTCCTTTCATATCTGTTTTTCTCTCATGTCATTACAAACAGTTGTATGCTATAAAATTTAAATTTAAGACTGTTTTTTATAGTCATTGTTTTTTTCTTGAGAAAATTTATTATAATCACCTGATAGATATATTAAAATACATTTTTATACATATGTATCTATATTCATGCATATGCATTACATATTATATATATATATATATATATATATATATATATATATATACATATATATTTAAAAGTACTTTGATTAGCCTGTTAAAAATAATATAGACCAAAACTTTCTTAATTCTCAAGCCTTCCAGAATTAACATCTTACAGTGAAAATCAAATAAACATATTTAAATAAACAGGTATCATTCTTTTTTATCAATACTGATAATTTAAGGTTTTATATCACATTAAGCTGTAATACGGCATATTAAATCTTATGAATTAAAAAAAAGTTTTTTGAATTACCTATTATTTAAGGACCATATGCACTGACATTTTAAATGGCTTTCTTGTGATTTTAATTTCTATCAATTGTGTATTAATTGCCAAATCCTTATTTTAGTACTTTTCATATTCATAATTGATATAAAGTCAATTGTTTAATTCTTCTTGTAAGTAATTACTTATTACAGTAGGGACATATTAATAATTCTAAATCTGTATAAGAAAATAGTACAAAGATATTTTCATGCAAAATTAAGAATAATTGCGTGCTCTAAATGTCTGATTGTTGATACATATAACAAAGAGCTTTTGATCAGTCTCTTCCCCAGTAAAACATAAAATGCAAAGATATTGTTGGGTATATACGTACAAATAAAGATAAAGAAAATACACATTATCAGCTAGAAACTATTAAATAAAAGGTGAAAACAACAATCCAACAGATTGTACGAATTTGTCAGATGAGGTAGTATTCTGGAAGAATAGCCTAAGATTAGACCTGGTCCATGACAAAATATTCACGAAAAAAATAAAATTTGAAAAATATAGGAAATGCTATGAATTTTTCAAGAAGGTAGGTGAATTATCCTTTAATCTCAATTTATGTGCATTTTCAAAAGCCAATTTCCTGGTAAAATAAATTTGTGATAGTTACAACTAAACAAAGCAAAGTTTTGCTTAGCAAAATTAATGCATCTCAACCCATTTTTAGCTGATTTCTTCCCACTCAATTTTAAACCGTTATTTATTTATTTATTTCTATTGGTTGTTCCAAACATTACAAAGCTCATGATATATCATCTTTGATACATTTGACTCAATTGGGTTATGAACTCCCATTTTTTCCCCAAATATGAATTGCAGAATCACATTGGTTACACATTCACATTTTTACATAATAGCATATTAATGATGTTGTATTCTGCGACCTTTCCTATCCCCCAATATCCACCCTCCCCTCCCCTCCCATCTTCCCTCTCTACCTCATCTGCTGTTGTTCAATTCTCTCCACTGTTTCCCCCCCATTTCCCCTCAAATCCTCTTATATGTAATTTTGTGTAACATTGAGGGTCTCCTACTATTCCCATATGCTTTCCCTTCTCTCTCCCTTTCTCTCCCCCCACTCGTCTTTGTTTAATGTTAAACTTTTCCTCATGCTCTTCCTCGATGTTCTTTTCTTAGTTGCTCTTTTAATATCAAAGAAGACATTTGGCATTTGTTTTTTAAGGATTGGCTAGCTTCGCCTAGCATAATCTGCTCTAATGCCATCCATTTCCCTGCAAATTCTATGATTTTGTCATTTTTTAATGAAGAGTAATACTCCATTTTGTATAAAAGCCACATTTTTTTTATCCATTCATCTATTGAAGGGCATCTAGGTTGGTTCCACAGTCTAGCTATTGTGAATTGTGCAGCTATGATCATTGATGTGGCAGTATCTCTATAGTACGCTCTTTTAAGATCCTCAGGAAATAGTCCGAGAAGGGTGATAGCTGGGTCAAATGGTGGATCCATTCCCAGATTTCCCAGGTATCACCATAGTACTTTCCAAATTGGCCTCACCAATTTGCAGTCCCACCAGCAGTGTACAAGTGTACCCTTTTCCCCACATTCTCACCAACACTTATTTTGTTTGACTTCATAATGGCTGCCAATCTTACTGGAGTGAGATGGTATCTTAGGGTGGTTTTGATTTGCATTTCTCTGACTGCTAGAGATGGTGAGCATTTTTTCATGTACTTGTTCATTGATTGAATGTCCTCCTCTGTAAAGTGTCTGTTCAGGTCCTTCGTCCATTTGTTGATTGGGTTATTTGTTATCTTATTGTTTAATTTTTTGAGTTTTTTGTATATTTTGGATATTAGGGCTCTATCTGAAGTGTGAGGGGTAAAAATTTGTTCCCAGGATGTAGGCTCTCTATTTACCTCTCTTATTGTTTCTCTTGCTGAGAAAAAAAACAATTTAGTTTAAGTAAGTCCCATTTGTTTATTCTTATTATTAACTCTTGGGCTATGGGCATCCTATTAAAGAATGTGGAGCCCGTCCCCACAGTATGTAGATCGTAGCCAACTTTTTCTTCTATTAGACACAGTGTCTCTGATTTGATATCTACCACTTGGATCCATTTTGAGTTAACTTTTGTGCATGGTGAGAGAAAGGGATTCAGTTTCATTATGTTGCATATGGATTTCCAATTTTCCCAGAACCATTTGTTGAAGATGCTATCTTTCCTCCATTGCATGTTTTTAGCCCCTTTATCAAATATAAGAAAGTTGTAATTTTGTGGATTGGTTTCTGTGTCCTCTATTCTATACCATTGGTCCAGCTGCCTGTTTTGGTACCAGTACCACGATGTTTTTATTACTATTGCTTTGTAGTACAGTTTGAACTCTTGTATCGCTATACCTCCAGATTCACACTTCCTGCTTAGAATTGCTTTTGGTATTCAGGGTCTTTTGTTTTTCCATATGAATTTCATGATTGCTTTATCATTTCTACAAGAAATGCTGTTGGGATTTTTATTGGCACCGATTTAAACCTGTAGAGAACTTTGGGTAATATCAACATTTTGATGATGTTAGTTCTGCCTATCCATGAACAGGGTACATTTTTCCATCTTCTAAGATCTTCTTCTATCTCTTTCCTTAGGGTTCTGTAGTTTTCATTATATAAATCTTTCACCTCTTTCGTTAGGATGATTCCCAAGTATCTTATTTTCTTTGTGGATATAGTGAATGGAGTGGTTTTCCTCATTTCCATTTCAGAAGTTTTGCTGCTGATATACAGGAATGCCTTTGATTAATGCGTGTTGACTTTATATCTTGCCACTTTGCTGAATTCATTTATTAACTCTAGCAGTTGCTTTGTAGACCCTTTTGAGTCTGTTAAATATATTATCATGTCATCTGCAAATAGCGATAATTTACGTTCTTCTTTTCTTATTTTTATGTCTTTAATTTCTTTTGTCTGTCTAATTGCTCTGGGTAGTATTTCAAGAACTAAATCGAATAGAAGTGGTGATAGAGGGCATCCCTTTCTTGTTCCAGATTTTAGAGGGAATGCCTTCAGTTTTTCTCCATTTACGATGATGCTAGCCTGAGGTTTAGCATATATAGCTTTTACAATGTTGAGGTTACTCAACATTGTTATCCTAGTTTTTCTAGTGTTTTGAACATAAAGGGAGGCTGAACTTTGTCGAATGTTTTTTCTGCATCTATCAAGATGATCATATGGTTCTTGTCTTTAAGTCTATTGATGTGGTGAATAGCATTTATTGATTTCCGTATATTGAACTAGCCTTGCTTCCCTGGGATGCAAGTTTTTTTAGTGTTTTGAACATAAAGGGAGGCTGAACTTTGTCGAATGTTTTTTTCTGCATCTATCAAGATGATCATATGGTTCTTGTCTTTAAGTCTATTGATGTGGTGAATAGCATTTATTGATTTCCGTATATTGAACTAGCCTTGCTTCCCTGGGATGAATCCTACTTGATCATGGTGCACAATTTTTTGATATGCATTTGTATTACATTCACCAGGATTTTATTGAGAATGTTTGCATCCTAGTTCACTAGAGACATTGGTCTGTAGTTTTCTTTCTTTGAAGTGTTTTTGTCTGGTTTTGGGATCAGGGTGATTTTGGCCTCATAGAATGAATTTGAAAGAGCACCTTCTTTTTCTATTTCTTGAAATAGCTTGAAAAGTATTGGCATTAATTCTTCTTTTAAGGTTTTGTAGAGCTCCGCTCTATACCCATCCGCTCCAGGGCTTTTTTTGGTTGGTAGTCTTTTGATGGCTTCTTATATTTCTTCCTTTGTTATTGGTCTGTTTAAATTGTGTGTGTCTTCCTGACTCAATCTGGGCACATCGTATGACTTAGGAAATTTATTGATGTCTTCACTATCTTCTATTTCATTTGAATATAGGGTTTCAAAATACTTTCTAATTATCTTCTGTATTTCTGTAGTGTCTGTTGTGATAATGCCTTTTTCATGCCGTATGTTAGTAATTTGAATTCTCTTTCTTCTTCTCTTCGTTAGCATGGCTAAGGGCCTGTCAATCTTATTTATGTTTTCAAAGAACCAACTTTTAGTTTTATCAATTTTTTCAATGTTTTTTTTTGTTTCAATTTCGTTGATTTCTGCTCTAATTTTAATTATTTCTTGTCTTCTACTACATTTGCTGTTGTTTTCGTTTTCTTTTTCTAGGTTTTTGAGGTGTAGTGTGAGTTCATTTATTTGTTTTTTTTTTTTTTGAGGAAAGAACTCCAAGAAATGAATTTCCCTCTTAAAACTGCTTTCATTGTGTCCTATAGATTCCAGTATGTTGTGTCTGTATAGTCATTTGTCTCTAAGAATTTTTTATATCCTCCTTTATGTCTTCTGTAACCCATTGAACATTCAGTAGAATATTGTTCATTTTTCCATATGATGTAGGATTTTTCCTTCCTTCTTTTATCATTGATTTCCAGTTTCATTCCAATATGATCAGATATGGTGCATGGTATTATCTCCACGCCTTTATATTTACTAAGGGTTGCCCTATGGCA
Organism: Callospermophilus lateralis; assembly: GCF_048772815.1. Taxonomy (NCBI): domain Eukaryota; kingdom Metazoa; phylum Chordata; class Mammalia; order Rodentia; family Sciuridae; genus Callospermophilus; species Callospermophilus lateralis. Next base: position 1,440,771 of record NW_027513674.1, read on the forward strand.
TAATATATGATCTATCTTTGAGTAGGATCCTTGTGCTGCTGAGAAGAACGTATATCCACGTTCTGCATGTTGGCTATCTTCATAATTCTATGTCTTGGAGTTGGTCTATTATGGTTTTGAATGTTTGAGGTCATGTAGGCTTCAAGGATTTGGCAATCCATTCCATCTTTCATCTCTGGGAAGTTTTCTAGAATTATTTCATTTAATATGTTGTCCATTCCTTTGGTTTGAATCTCTATGCCTTCTTCTATCCTAATGACTCTCAAATTTGTTTTTTTATGACATCCCATATCTCTTAAATAGATTGCTCATGGGATATAAGCATCTTTTCTGTGTTGACTATATTCTTTTCAAGTTGATAAACTTTGTATTCATTATCTGATCTTCTGACTTCTACTTGATCTAGTCTATTTACAATATTCTCGTTTGAATTTTTAATGTGGTTTATATTTTTCTGCATTCCTAGGATTACTGTTTGATTTTTTTTAAGATCTCTGTCTTTTGGTGAAGCTCGTTCTTTGCCATTTGAATTTGTTTGTTTAATTCATTTTCAAAATATTCTTTTATTGCTTGGACTTGCTGCCTCATGTCTTCTCTAATATTTCTTTCCATCTGAGTTAGGGATGCATTGAGTTTTTTCCCTATCCCTGTTTCTGATGATTCTAGGTCCTCCTGTAAAATTAAGTTGTCCGGCATTATTTGTACACCTTTTTCCCTTGTTTTTTCATGAAGTTCACATTACTTTCCAGCTCCATTTGATTGCTGTGTTTCTGCTCTCTTCTATATATTTGTTTTGGTTTTATATATCTCTATTGACTCTCCTTTGTGTTGGTAGACTGTGAATGCTAAAGTGGATTCCACTGGGAAGGAATTCCGACGGCCGAGCTCCAGTGATGTCACCTCTCTGCTATGGTGGGCCCCAGGCTCTTTGCCCGGGTGTTCGCATGGGGGTGTGGGACTGTACTGTCTCTGTTTGGTTTCAGCTCCCGGTCGCCGGCGTGCAGGTGGTCACGAGCTGTCCAGTCGCGCAGTCAGCTGGTGGGCTGTCACCGGCGGTTGTGCGATCTCTAGCCACCCATTAGGGCGGGCATATGGCAGGCGATTGGTCGCTGGTGGGCAGGCAGTCTCCAGCCGTCCAGTCGCACCTGCAGCGGGCCGGCTGTTGCCGGCGGGCGAGCGTTCTCCAGGCGCCCAGTCACGCGGGCCTGGCCTCTAGTCCCCTGGTTTCTCCTGCTAGTCCTGGTTTCTCCTGCTAGACCAGATTTCCCCTGAGTAATGCCCTCGGCAGCTCAAACTGTACTCTGGCTTGCCATTTCTTGGGTGTGGATTGTGTCTATTGGGAACCCCAGCACTCTATTTTTATTATTTTTTCCGTTTGCCCTTTACCCCATCCCTGGCTAGACAGATTTCGTTTTCACCACTGATGGGAGGGGGAGTTGAAGTTCAGGTGCCTCTAGTTTCCCCCCCCGCAATCTTTATACAGGCTGTCTCTGAAAATCCCTCCCCTGGAAAGCTTAGGAGAGATTTTATGCAAATTTTCTACTGTATGGGAGATGAGCGGAAAACACACAACTGTTTTATTGTTGCAATCTATCGGAGAGTGGCGGTGGTTACTTCAGCTCTCCAAGATGGTGGCCATTGGTTTCTTTGGTGGAGTTTCCATTGTGGGGGAAAGAACTGTAGAGCTTCCTTCCCTGACTGAAATCCCGAACTCGGCCTCGGGCTCAGTGCGGTGTCAGCCGGCAGGATTCCACAGAATCTGCAGCAACGTTTCTCCCTGGATGCTAGTCGCTTCTCGGTGGTGCCTCGATGTCTGCAGCCATGGGGCGGGCCACAGGGATCAATAAGCCCGGATCTCCGGTTGCATATTCAGCTCACGTTTGAGACTCAATTACCGGACCTCGTTGGTGGAAATCATTCTTTTAGGTTTCGGTGCACACCCATTTTTCTATAAGATCCTAACAAGATAGTCTTTTGTCATTTTAACTCGTTATTCACCTGGAATGTGGCGTGGTACACTGGGTGTGATGCACTCTATTTGCGGCCAACTTGCAATGTTGAAATATTATGTTTTGTATGCACCATTTACTGAAGATAGTTTTCAGTACTAGGCAACCAATATGTATTTCAGGTTGATGAATATTTCTGAGAATAATCTTTTGAAAAGTTGATTATAAATCCACATACATGAATATGAATGAATTTGGGGAGTGCACAATAAGGCACATATATTTCATATTTTGAAAAATCTGGAGAGTATATATATATATATATATATATATATATATATATATATATACACACAGAGACATTACAATGTAGCATTATGTATGCCAACCGAAATTTATCATGAAATACATATCATCCACGGATCCAACAATATTAGTTTTACTGAACATGGATTTATGTATAATGTTGTTCAAATAGGAGGCTCACCCATAGGTTGAATTTTCAGTTTCAACAGCGTTTAGGAGGAATGATATCTTCTCACAATTTGTATCTACCAAGTCAGCCACCTCACAAAAATGTACGTGTGATACCAGGTAGGATTCTATATATGAATATAAAAATACATCTGCTGACTAGGCTACAGAGAAAGGGAGAAATAAATTCACATATTTGTTAACTTTAAAAACACACGGAGAACTATTTCAACAAAAAAATTGACTAGATTTATAACTCCTACCGTATATAATGCAAAAGGCAAGTCCAACAATACCAAACATGCCTCCTCTGAACTGCTTGTATTTCTATTCTGATTGGGTTATTATTCTCCATGATATTACGATTAGTAGTCAGAGTCTAGTAGGGTAGGGGTTAGTGTCAGGGATTCAGTATTTCAAATGGAAAATTGGAAAATGAATCCAATGTGTATGCAAATATGTGCTACACAAAAATGTTCCCACTCTCATCAAGAACTATGGCTTGACATTACTTTTGCCCCAAGTAAGACACAATTAGAGGAGAAGTGTTAGAAAATCTGTGAATACATATCTGGAATGGAATATGCTCAGTAGTTCACAACACTGGAGGTGGTAGAGGAGTTCCCAAAAGTAAGGGACAGGGTAAACACTCCACAAACATGGAGCTCTGCTGGCCTAAAGACTTCTTGAAGAACTGCCTCTGAGGTTGGGCACCTGAAAAATATGTTGTTTTCTGGAGCTTTAGCTTCATTTGTAGTGAGACCATCAAAGCTGGGTCTGCATCTATGTGACCTGGAGGACATGGTTTCTTATTTTCCAGTGAAGATGAGGCAGCAGTGCTGAATTTGCTCTTTGTAGGTAAACTGTGACCACTGGGGTCTAAGTGTCTCCCCATGTGGACTGTGAAGCCATTTGGTCATCCTCCAAATTTCATGGTGTTTCTTGCTGCTGCACTAGGAGTTTGCTATTTGATTCAAAAATACAAGGAGTTTTAGTGGATCACAGTGCTGGAGAGAGTTCTGTCACATGTGGTGGGTCAGTTTCTGCAAGAGAATGCACCAAACATACTTCTAGCCCACATATATTGCCCCATTGACGATAGCAACATGATTCTGAACATTGCCCTGAAATCTCTCAATATTACAAGATGCCTTTACATAGAAGGGACTGCTCGCTGCACCATGTCAGTTCCAAGCCATTTGGAAGCCAATGGAAGATCCACAAGGCCCCACCACAGATGTTTTATCATACACCTGACCACCACGGCTCTAGGCCCACTACTCAGCAGGCTCCAACTTATTGGCATCTCTGTTCTACACGATTTTCATAAAACCCAGTCAATCAAAGCACTGTCTGGTATACTCATGACCAGCAACAGGACATCCAAATGTCCTCCATTGCCACCTGGTCATGGGAATTTCAAAAATTTTATGGTATTTTTGTAGCCATTTTTCAATGATGATGTTGGAGGCACTGTGGGTTAAAATTCACTCCAGAACCATTAAATGTAGAGGAATCACATTTCAATGAAAGCTTTGGAGAATTCTCACAGGCAAGGCTTCTCAAAAAGTGGCCAAATGGTCACATGAAGCCAGGCCCATTGTGGTCTACAATGAGGACCATGTGTGTTTCGACTCTCAACTATGGCTGCCAAGTCTTTCAGAATAAAATCACGTGATATCTTGGCTGTGATTCCCAGTGCTCTGTTGAAAGCCACCCTGGGCCTAGATCTCAGTTTTCAAGGGGGACTCTCATGCATGGCCTCCTAAAATCCTAACACAATTCATGGCAATAATTCTCTGAGTTCAGTTCCAGAACTCAGTCTCTAAGGAGAATCACACCAGAGTTCATGTCAAGGTGGACCCAGTCATCTCTTCCAACCACCAAACAAATGGCCACAATTAAAACCAAAACACTCCCACATGGCCCTCATGATCTTTCATATAGACACTCATCATAACCTCTGGCTGGATGTTTCCATGAGGGGCGAAGCCCAAGACAGTCTCCAAAATAATCTCCCTTGCCCCTTAATGGCCTAAAATCAGGGTTGCCTGGACACACTTTCTGTGAACCAGGAGTGATCAAATAGGCCTGCTGTTAGTACTTCTCTGCTTCTCTAATTTGAGGCCTACTGACTGTGGGGTTTATTTTTTTATGTGAATTGGAGTCATTAGAAAACCAAGCACTTCTCGGCTAGCTTCTGCAGGGTTTGAAGAAATCATTTGACCCAAAGGATCCCTATTCTCACTTGATGGAGGTCAGGAACCTAACAGAAGAAGGGGAGAGACTTCATCCACAATGACTGCTCTTTTGGCCATTTTGGTTTTGGATGCACACATGGGATCATTCTTAAGATACATCAGGTGCTGAGAATCTAAGCCATTGCCTCAAACAGGGCAAAGAGGCGGATTCAGACACATCCCTTTCCAAAGCAATTAAGCAAAGAGGCACAGGTGATGCCCATTCATTTCCATTTGAAACCTGTTTTTTTCAGGTTTCACAAAGGGGTGGACTGAGGCAAAGACCTTCCTGACATTCAGGGCAACAGAACAATAGGTAAGCAAAGCAGGGTTTCTCCACTGAGACTTTATTGGTCACACTGATATTTGAGTTTTCTGAGATGCTCGCCATTCCCTTCAGCTATCCAGTACATGGCCATGTAACAGGGCTTGGAAGTGGTACATATCTTGGACACAAAACCATGAGCCTATTCTGTAGAGTGGCCAGAATTCAGGAAGAACGCAGGAACTTTGGAAGATAGCACGTGTTGCCCATCGATAAGGCAAGCCAAAATCCATTCATCAATTTGGCAGAATAAATGATGGGAAGCTTTCTACTAGACAGGACACATCAATTGATGCATTCTCTTTTCTAATGTCTATAACCATGGACACAGTGGGATACACAGACATAGAAACACTAGCCTTGTCAAATGACTTACTAGAAATAGTTCACTCAAAACCAAACAAACCGCCTTTTCTATCTATTCTCAGAACATGAGACAAATCCACAAACACACAGTGACACCCACAGAGGCACCTCCTTCCCCAAAGTAGGTCGGTGACTATCCAGAGTGTCCTCTGACTGGTGGGCCATAGTATGTTCCCCAGAAATGGCCTGTCCTGTCTCAGATCTGGTCTCCTTAACCAACTCTGTGAAGATGTCAGGAGCCAGTGGTGAACCACTATCTGCTTTCCTCAGGAAAGGCCCCTCTTCAGAGCTTTTCTGGAATTTGGCCATTCTCATATCAGTAGGTACCAAGAAAGACTGACTCTGTCCTTGGTATATACAAACAAGTGAGACCACTGTGACTGGGAATGGGACAGGCTCTGGGTGCCTGTCTTCCTGGATAACAAGTTCTTAGAGTTCCATCACCAAGGAAGTGAGGTGAGGTCACTTCCTTCAGGAACTGAATGAGGTCACTGCCTTAGCAACCACTTTGTCCTAACAGTTGCTTCCAAGGGTCCCATGAGATGGAGGCTGCCCCTACGTACTGTGACACTTTCACAAGTTAGAATGTATATCAACCATAGGCACCCAAGACCAGCTCTCCAAACAGGACTGTTTGGGTCCATATTCTAATGGGTGGCACTAGAGCAGATTATGCTTAGTGAAGCTAGCCAATCCCTAAAAACCAAATACCAAATGTCTTCTTTGATATAATGAGAGCAACTAAGAATAGAGCAGGGAGGAAGAGCAGGAAGAAAAGATTAACATTAAACAGAGACATGAGGTGGGAGGGAAAGAGAGAGAAAAGGGGAATTGCATGGAAATGGAGGGAGACCCTCATTGTTATTCTAAATTACATATTAGAGGTTGTGAATGGAATGGGAAAATAACAAGGTGAGAAATGAATTACAGTAGATGGGGTAGACAGAGAAGATGGGAGGGGAGGGGAGGGGGGATAGTAGAGGATAGGAACGGTAGCAGAATACAACAATTACTAGTATGGCATTATGTAAAAATGTGGATGTGTAACCGATGTGATTCTTCAATCTGTATCTGGGGTAAAAATGGGAGTTCATAAATCACTTGAAGCTAATGTATGCTAATGTATGAATATGTTATGTCAAAAGATTTGTAAGGTTTTGAGCAACCAATAATAAAAAAAAGAACAGAGAGGCTGATTCAGTAACAACCTTTCATACTGACCAGGTTGTTTGCCATGGAAGTTGACTTTTGCTCTATCAGGTCCTTCAGTGGTGCCTATATCTTCTCCAGGGATCACTTCTGAATGAAACTTTGAGTTTTTCAACAGGTGGAAGATTCCCTACATTCCTCTATTTTAGGACCAACACTGTCCCTGCTCTTCTGTAAAGTTAGATTAGGGTACAGTGTATGGTTTCGCTTAATAACAGGTTTGATTTGGGTTAGGAATCATTCTGCTTGATGAATAATGATATTGGGAACCTGTGATATTTATAAGAATATATAGGTGAAATATAAGTATGAAAACAGAAATCTAGGTAAGATTGGAATCCCAGAAGGGCATTGCGCTCTTGATTGGGATACTTAGCTTTGATACATGTTCTGCAAAGATGTTTCAGATAAATCAATAATCAATGGCATAGGACCTTGTACCTTCGATGATTGAATGTAGAAGTGAGTATCCACTCAAACTGTGATAGTCGGTAGGATTAGGAAGATATTCTGTAGGTTTCAGAAGAAGAGTGAGTACAGGAATTGGACCAAAAGTTCTTTAGCAATAGGGTATCACATAGACAGTGAACGTAAATGTCAGCTAATGTGAAGTGTTAGTCAAAATGGTGAACTGGTGAAAATATTTAGGAAAGCAGACATCAATAGAGACATTAGGAAATCAGGGAACGTATAAAGTGAGTGATAGGATTAGACATTTGAACAGAGTTGAGGTTGAATATATAGTCTTAGGAAGAAACAAATATGTTGTCATAAATAGGATTGACATTTGAGAGCATTAGGCAACCTGGACATGAATGTTTTTAGTAATCCATGCTCACTTTCCATTTAGGCTTTGGTACAATCATAAGTGTGACCTCTGCTTATTGTGTCCAGAATATTACTGTGATAAATGCATACGTACATCAGGTGACATGAGTATTTCTTCCACCATTTCTGGGAGCAACATTTTGAAGACGAATAAATTAGTATTGGGGTTACAAATAGATGTACCCTTTGTCTATGAATGTAGAGATAATTCATGAATAGACCATACTGTGAATAAATGATATAATTGGTTCCAACTTTAAATAATAGATTGAATTGATATCTGAATATATACAGAAAATCTTATATTGATATACAATTATTCATTCTAACCAGTAATACATCTAATGGTAATATTAGGGTTATGTTTTATCATGAAGAGTGTGTGAGTTTTGCTTCAAAATGATTATGGAAATTGAAAATAATGTGTTTGAAATAAAGTCTCATGAAAAGACCAGTCAAGAAACCTGGAGGAATACATGTGTTCTGAATCAGTAAATGATTGAAAGTGAATCAAATGCCTATAAATTTGTGAACTTACGGATGAAATATATGTCCTATGATGTTCGTAAACTGTAGAAATTGTATTGTACCAGTGTTGAATAAAATAAACTTCAAAATAAACATCATGTCCCATAGGAATCTACTTGCATTGATGTTAAACAGGGTCAGTTAATGTAGAAATATTAGGATTGTATGCACCATTCACTGAAGTTAGTTTTCAGTAATAGGAAACAAATATGTATTTCAGGTGGATGAATATTTCTGAGAATAATCTTGTGAAATGTTGATTATAAATCCACATACATGAACATGAAAGAATTTAGGTAGTGTATATAAGACACATATATTTTATATTTGGAAAAATTTGAAGATTGTATATATATATATATTAAAAAAACAAAAACAGACAATAAGATGTAGCAATATATATGCCAATCGAAATTCTTCATGAAATGTACATCAGCCACAGATGCAAAAATATTTATTTTACTCAACATGGATTTATGTATGGCTTGTTGTTCTACTAGGAGGCTCACCCATAGGTTGAATTTTCTACTAGGAGGCTCACCCATAGGTTGAATTTTCAGTTCCAACAGAGTTTAGGAGGAGTGATCTCTTCTCACAATTTGTATTTGCCAAGTCAGACACCTCAGAAGAATATACGTGTGATACCAGGTAGGATTCTATATGTGCATATAAAAATACATGTGCTGAATTGGCTACAGAGAATGGGAGACAGGTATTCACATATTTGTTAACTTTAAAAACATGTGGAGAACTATTTCAATTATAAATTAGCTAGATTTATAACACCTACCCTATATCATTCAAAAGGCAAGTCCAACTATACACCATGCCTCATCTGTACTGCTTGCATTTCCATTCTGTTGGATTATTTTTCTCCATCATATTAGTATTAGTAGTCAGAGTCTAGTAGGTTATGGTTTAGTGTCAGGTGTCCGGGCCGGCTGGACACTTCAACGTGGGCGTTGAACCTTGTTGGGGAGGAATGAAGGGAAAAGAGTCATGAGAGATGACAGCAAGACAACAGTTCTGATCATGCTGAAAACTTTTATAGTTCTCACAGTGTATTTATATGCTGCGGATGAGAAAGCTCTCTTATCGGCAGTTGCTGGATGTCTTCACAGGGTGAGATAACCTCAGGATATTTCAGGAAGACGGATAGCTGCAGGATGTCTCAGGGTGATAGATGGCTACGGGATGTCTCCCAGGCAGGATATCTCGCAGGGGGCTATTTCTTGTAAGTGTCAGGCTATTCTTTGAAGGAGAACTTCCTTCTAGCCCCTGACATCTCCTCCCTTTCTTATATAAAATATTTGACCATACCTTACAGGCCAATGTTTTAGGGGGTTATAGAGGCTCTGTTTCTCTAGCAGGCCTTAGAATATCTCCTGATCTGATCGAGCATGTTTACTAGATTTCGTGGTGGCCTTGGCATGTTTTTTGAGGAGACGGCTTTGAGGGGGAAGCATGCCAACTGCCATGCACCAGAGCGTGTCACTCAGAAGACTTGGATTTTGGGAACCATGGATCCATCCTCCTGCAGTCCTTCCTGCACCCTCCGTTATTATGCCCTAACGTCCTCACTCCATGGGTGCGTCCTCCCCCAAGTGGAGCGGCCCATGGAGGACGAACCCTTATGGCAAGTGCAGAAGATCGTTGGTCAGAGCTGTTACTTAGAGTTTTATGTAAGAAAGCGAGATCTGTGGGCATGTAAACTTAAGAAATAAGCTTGTGAGGAGGGTAGAACATCCTTTTAAATGTTGGCAGCACGGTCTTCCATATCCAGGCGATGATAGTGGACCTGTATGGGCTTAGAGGCCAAAATATTAATCTGTTCTTTAATAAATTGTACCAGCCTGTTTATAATGCAGGGTTTTAGGGACACCATTAAAAGTAAACCCAACAAAGGGCCTAATAGGGGAAGAAGGTAGGGTAAAAATCCATTAAGCCCAGTCCAGAGGGGATTTTCAAATATTTCCCTTCATCTCTTTTCTAGATCTTCTTGAAGCTGCTTAATTTTAGTGCATACTATGCCAGAATTATTGGCATAAATGCAGCATCGTTCCCCTAAGGCCAAGCAAATACCTCCCTGGTTAGCTGTCAGCAAATTTAAGCCTCGTCTTTTTTGAAGGAACACTTCTGCCAGGGAGTCTATTTGGTCCTGCAAATCTTTAATGGTTCCTGATAGAGTTTTTATCAGTTGTTCCTGATAGAGTTTATAATTTGTTGAGAGAGGCGATGGTAAGAGTGAATAGACGTGCCTAAGCCAGTGTACCTGTGCCCACAGGAACTGTTATTCCAAGGCTGGCAGATTGTTGGCTGCATCTGAAAAAGAGGAAATTTTGTCCTCATGAGGAGTGCCTCTGTCCCTGTTTTGAGGTAAGTCATTAACCTGTTTAACCAGGAGTTCTGGTAACCATCTTGGGGCTGTTTGATCTTGGTCCAAAACACAAGCTGAGCCTCCTCCCCAGATGAGGACAGGATCTGGGCCTTTCCATTTATTTTTAAGTGGATTGTGTCACATAACAGGTGGGCGAACAGAATTGGACGAGGGATGGCAGTGTCTGTCTGCTGCCGAATCGCCTTCATTGTCTAGGGTAAGAAAAATAAGGGCAAATAATGCATTGTTAAGGCGATGCCTGGGTGTGGTAAATACAAGGGAGGAAGCCTTAAGGAGGGATAGCCAAGTTTTTAAGTTAAGGTGGGCAAGTTCCACAATGCCTTGGCCCTGAGGGTTGTATGGAATTCTAGTAGTATGACAAATTTGCAAGGTAGCACAAAACTGTTTAAACTTGGCAATGGTAAATGTAGGATAAATATCTGTTTTAATATGTATTGGTTTACCCATAACAGAAAAGGCTGAAACAAGATGAGAAAGGACATCTTTGGTAGCCTCTCCAGAATGTGGTGATGCAAAAATAAAGCCGCTGAAGGTATCTACAGAAACGTGTATATATTTGGTTATTACAAATTCAAGAAAATGAGTAACATCCATTTGCCAAAACTGATCGGGCAGTAATCCTCGGGGGTTAACTCCCAAGTGTTGAATGGGGAGGGAGACAGCACAACCAGGGCATGCTTTTACTATTTCTCGTGCCTGTTGCTGGTAATTTTACAAAGTAATCAAAGGCTCTGGAAATTTAAATGGTGTATATTGTGTAACTCCATGGCCTTTTGAATGGAGCCAACAAAAATTGGAAAGATGGAACGAGTTGCTGCATCAGCTTGGGCATTACCTTGAATTAGAGGGCTGGGAAGATCATAGTGTGCCCTGATGTGTCCTAAGAAAAATGGGTGTTGTCTGGCCTGAATTAGCTGCTGAAGCTGGTGTAACAGAAAGGCCGCATTGTTAGAAGCCTTAATGGGGGGTGAAATCACCAGCAGGTGCACAGAATGAGCAATGTAGGCACTGTCTTTATAAATATTAACAGGATTATAAAAAATGTTATAAAAACTTGTGTTATGTCAAACAATTCCACAAACTGTGGTGACTGATAGACAGTATCAAAGGTGGTAGGCTTGTTATTGACAACAAAGACCGCTCGGCCATTACAGGAACCGTCTGTAAAGACAGTAAGCGATTGAGGAATGGAAGCCTTTTGAGTAATTTCAGGAAAAGTAAATGGATGTAACTGGACAAAATGTAAAAGGAGGTCTTTGGGGAGGTAGTGATCAATTGTTCCCAAAAGCCTGATAGGGCAATACCACATTCATCCCTTGTCTCTAGTAAAAATTGGGTTTGGACCTTAGTATATGGAATAAAAATATTATCAGGGTGTTTGCCAAAATGTTGTAGAGAAATCAAATGACCTTTAAAAATAATAGAAGCTACCTGAGCAAGATAAACAGTAATAACCTTCGAGGATGTGGTGGGTAAATGGACCCAAAACAAGGGGCAGTCTTTATTTTTAAAATGTGGATCTCGCTGCCAAAATATTCCTGTGGGTGTATGAGGAGTGTGTAAAATAACCAGAACCAGAGGAAGGTTATAAGAAATTTGTGTAACAAATTGTTGGGCAATGGCTTCTGTTACTTGGTTTAATGCCTGTCATGCCTTGGGAGTAAGATTTTGAGGGGAGGAGGGGTGGAAATTACCTCTCAAAATATCATTAAGGGTCAAAAGTACACAAGTGCATAATTTTAAATATGTTATTAGACATTGAATATCCCTCAGTAATTTCTGAAAATCTTTAAGGGTGTGAAGATGGTCCACACGTCCTTGTATTTTAGAAATTTGGATCTGATTTTCTAGAATTTTAAGGCCCAAACTCTTATAAGAGTCCTGTGTTTGAACCTTATTAGGAGCTATCTGTAGTCCCAAGGTAGTGAGGATTTTGTAAAAGTCCAAGTAACAATTATTAAGGTCATGGGTATTAGGTGCAGCAATTAACAAATCATCCATATAATGTAAAATATGAATTTGTGGCCCTCACTCTCTCACAGGGTCTACTGCTTGAGCAACCTATTTTTGGCAAAGTGTAGGGCTGTTGGCCATACCTTGGGGAAGAACCTTCCATTGAAGTCTCTGCATAGGGCCCTGAATATTAATGCAAGAAAGACTAAAAGCAAAATAGGGTCTATCCTCAGGATGTAAAGGAATGATAAAAAAGCAAACTTTTAAGTCCATAACCATTTTACAATAGTTTTTGTGAATAGCCACTGGTGTGGGAATGTCTGGCTGTAGAGCTCCCATCGGGAGTATAACTTTATTAATGGCACACAAATCTTGTAAATGGCGCCACTTGCCTGATTTTTTCTTGATAACAAAAATAGGAGTGTACGATGGTGAGGTTGAGGGCTCTACATGGCGGGCTGCCACCTGTTCCTTCACTAACATGGAGGCAGCCTCCAAATTTTCATGGGTAAGGGGCCACTGATCCACCCACACAAGAGTCTGAGTCTCCCAAATAATTTTATCTGCATGGGGTACAGGAGGGTCAGGGACCGACACTAAAAATCCAAATATCCAAGTCCATATGTACTTTTTTTTTATGGGTTGTATAAGCCCCACCAGTCCTTGTCTCAGCCTCCCAAGGCCTGTACCAGGGACAAAATTCATACGGAGCATTTGATGAGTCACCATGGAATTGGGACTGGCAAGAATAACTTCCATTTGACTCAAAATATCTCGGGCCCATAGGTTAACAGGGAGGTCAGGAACAACGAAAGAAGTGACAGTTCCCTTATTACCCTCTTTATCAGTCCAGCTAAGAGCAGTAGAGCTGACCAGAGGATTTTTTGACTGTCCTATCCCTTTAAGGTCAGTCAAGGATGGGGTGAGGGGCCAACCTGATCGCCAGTATTTTTGAGAAATAATTGTCGCATCAACTCCAGTAACTAAAATTGCTTGGAATTCCTTTCCTTCAATAAGTAAGGTAAGGGTGTGTTTATTATGAGAAATGGGATGAACCCAATATACCTCAGAGGAGCCCAAGGAGGCAGTCCCCCACAGTAGGTTTGGGTGGTGGAAGTGCCCCTTAATCTAAGGGAAGGAGTATTAATTGTGCAAGACTTTTTCCTCCTGGGATGGCCGCAACTCTATTAATAACTGTGGCCAGTATTTTTATTTCTCCAGTGAAATCATTATCATTAATGCCAGGGAAGACCTGAACACCTTCTAAGGTAGTAGAGGCTCTTCCAAGAAGAAGGGCACACGTATGAGATGGAGGGGGACCCATAATTCCAGTTGGTATTATCTGGGGCCCTTGCATTGAGTCTAATGTTGTATCAGTGGTGGTACAGAGGTCCAATCCTGCACTGCCTGGAGTGGGTAGTTGGAGGGAGCCAATTGTGGAGAAGGATTTTGAGGTAGGTTGGGAGTTTGGAAGGGAACAAACCATATTGCCCCAGGGAGTTTCCTGAGAAGCAGGAAGAAATAGGCTGTCCGAGGGCATTTGTCATTGATCTACACTCACTGGCCCAGTGATGAACTTTACCATATCAAGGACAAAGTGTAGCTGGGGGCGGTTTAGCTCCAGTTTGAGGAGACGCTATTCTTACTCTTTGTTTGCCTGTCGGACACTTGCGTGCAAAATGGCCTGGTTGTTTACAAGTAAAGCAAATACGTGAGCCAGGATTGTAAAAGGCCTTGGTAAAGGGAGCACTAAAGTGAGACCCATGGCATGGGCTGCACCCACCCCTGCACAGACTCTAATAAAGTCAGAAAGTTTCCCTTTATCCTTATGATGTCGAAGAACATCCTGACATGCTGGGTTGGCATTTTCAAAGGCAAGATGTTTTACAAAGGTGCTTTCGCTTTCGCTTGGTCCAAGCAAGCATTGCGCAGCTAGGTTAAGCCAGGGAACAAAGTCGCTATAAGGCTCGTCGGGCCCTTGTCGAATTCTGGCCAGGGAAGTGATAGCCGAGGCCCTTTCAGGGAGGCGTCTCCAAGTATGTAAGCCAGCCATCTAAATCTGCGCAAAAAGTCAAGCAGGGAAACGTGCCTGTTTAGTTTTAGTGTCAAAAGTTGCATTGCCCACTAGCTTAACATAAGTCAGGGATTTAGAGGAGGCCTTTGTTAAATTTTTTTTGAGCAGTTTCTGACAGGGCTCTTTGAAATCTGCATTCCATAGTAGGAAGTCTCCGGCACTGAGGGCAGCTCGGTCTAAAAATTTCCAATCATTGGGAGTAAGAAATTGTGTGTTGTGGCTTTCTAATAAAGCCAACGTGTAGGGCACAGTGGGGCCATAGTGAGCACAAGCCTTTTTAAGTTTTTCAAGAAAATGGAGGCTAAATTTTTTGTAGACACTCTGGGTTCCTTCCTGCCTAGGGGTGAACTTCTCATCCTCTAAGTCCTGATCTCCTTGATCCATTTCCTCCGCTTCCTCCTCTTGATCCTCTTGTAAGTCTTTGACCTCAGCCTGAGCAGGCTTATCTATCTGACTGTTGGTGACTGGGAAGGCGAGCACAGGCCGATGGAGCGGCTTCGCCTTTGTATTAGACCACTGTGGGTCAGCTTGTGTTGACTCCATTCCTAAGGCTAATGGAGAGAGCTCAGAGTCAAGGGATCTTTATTCTTTTAAAAATTGGATCTGTTCCCATCCATGTTGGAGAGACTCTCTCAAGGGAGCCGGATTAGGCAAGGGAAGTGGGGAAAAAATATCTGGGGGGACATTTGGCCCCTGAAGGGCCAGAGCACAAAAGGCAGGAGGGATATAGGAGGGAGGGGAATGTGTAAGTCCTATAGGCTGTGGAAGGGTCCTGAGAGGTGGCAGGTCTTCTGAATGGTAGCGAGCTGCTTCCTTCTCCAAGGTAGCCTCCTCCCCAGGGGTCAATGTTTCTCTGGGATTTAAAACTGCATAAAGGCTGTTGGAAACCATTGGAGCCTTATTCATTAGGGTGGGATTTTGAGGAAGATCAGGAAGGTTCCCAGGGTCCTGGGGAGACTAAGAAGGGTCTATGTCTATACTAACTGATGGGCATGCCGAGAAGGGACGAGAGGTCTTTTGCATAGTCTCTTCCCCAATCCTGACAAGTATTAAGGTACCATTGTCAAAGGGTGAACTTTTAAGAATTTCACTAATTTATTTCCAGAAAGAAAAGGTAGGAACAGACACTTTTTCTGGGCCAAAGGATTCATAATGATCTTTTAAAATGTCTCCTACTCTAAGCCATCTTTTACCATCAATGGTCCCTTCAAGGGAAAACCATGGAAACAATTTTTCAATGTATGAAAAGAAAAATTTTAAGTCATTTTTCTTAACACGTGCCCCCATGTATTTAAGGATTCCTTTTGCCTGACAAAAACAAATCATGTGACGAAATTGCTTTTCCCATGGTGGGTCACTCACTGTGCGTCATCCCCACTCTCCTCCTGGATCTGTCTCTCAGTGGTGTCTGCTGAGGCAATCGTGAGCTCCACTTGTCCAAATCTTCCAGGAGGACGGGGTTCCCCCTCAGTCAAAGGCTCGAGCCCCAGTCGTTGGGCGCCAGTTGTCCCAGCCTGCAGGACACATCAACGTGAGTAGCGAACCTAGATGGGGAGGAATGAAGGGACAAGAGACATGAGAGATGACAGCAAGACAAAAGTTCTGATCAAGATGCAAACTTTTATTGTTCACACAGGGGAATTTATATGCTGGAGATTTGAAAGCTCTCTTATCGGCAGTTCCTGGATGTCTTCACAAGGTGAGATAACCTCAGAATATTTCAGGAAGACAGATGGCCACAGGATGTCTCAGGAACACAGATGACTACAGGATGTCTCCCAGACAGGATGTCTCCCTGGGGGCTGTTTCTTGTAAGTGTCAGGCTATTCTTTGAAAAAGAATTCCTTCTACCCCTTACAGTCAGGGATTCAGTATTTCAAATGAAAAATTGGAGAAAGAATCCAATGTGTATGCAAATATGTGCTACCCAAAAATCTTCACACTCTCATTCAGAACAATGCCTTGACATTACCTTCACCCCAACTAAGACACAATTAGAGGAGAAGAGTTAGAAAATCTGTGAATACACATCAAGAATGGAAAATGCTCAGGAGTTCACAACTTTGGAGGTGGTAGAGGAGTTTCCAAATGTAAGGGAGAGGGTAAAACTCCACAAACATGGAGCTCTGCTGGACTAAAGACTTCTTGAGAAACTGCCTCTGAGGTTGGGCACTTAAAATATATGTTGTTGTCAGGAGCTTTAGCTCCCTTTGTAGTGAGACCATTAAGCTGGGTCTGCATGTATGTTACCTGGAGGACATGGTTTCTTATTTTCCAAAGGACATGAGGCAGCAGTGCTGAATTCTCTTTTTGTAGGTAAACTGTTGTCACTGGGGGCTAAGTGTCTTCCAGTTTGGAAGCCATTTGCTCATCCTCCAATTTTGTTGTGTTTCTTGCAGCTGCACTGGAAGTTTGGTATTTGCTTCATGAAATACGAAGAGTTCAACTGGGACACAGTACTGAAAAGAGTTCTGTCACATGTGGTGGGTAAGGGTCTGCAGGAGAATGCACCAATCAGGCTTCTATCCCACATAGCTTGCCCCCTTCACCTTAGCAATCTGATTCTAAACATTGCACTGAAACCTCTCCATATAACAACATGCCTTTACATACAAGGGTCTGGGGGCTGCACCATGTCAGTCACAAACCATTTGAAAGCCAATGGCAGATCCACATCACCCAACCACAGATGTTTTAACACACACCTTCACACCACTTTTCTAGGCCAACTACTCAGCAGGCTCCAAATTACTGCCATCTCTGTTCTACACCATTTTCATGAAACCCAGTCAATCAGGCACTGTCTGGTACACTCGTGATCATCAATAGGACATCCAAAGATTCTACAGTGTGAAGTGGTCATGGGAATTTCAAAAATTTCATGTTTTTTATCAGGCATTTGTCAAGGATGAAGTTGGAGGCACTGTGGGTTTCAATTCATTCAGGAACCATTAAATGGAGAGGAAGCTCATTTCAATAAAAGCTCTGGAGAATTCTAACAGGCAAGGCTTCCCTAAGACAGGCAAAAAGGTCACATTAAGCCAAGCGTTTGAGGTCTACAATGTGTGGTCCATTTGTGTTTTGACTTGCAACTATGGCTGCCAATTCTTTAAGAATAAAATTATGTGATATTCTTCCTGAGATTCCCAGTGCTCTGTGGAAAGCCACCCTGGGCCTAGATCTCAGTTTCCAAGGGCAACTCTCATGCGTGGCATCCTAAAATCCCAAAACAATACATGGCAATACTTCTTTGAGGTCCATTCCATAACTCAGTCTCTAAGGGGAATCACACCAGTGTTCAAGACCAGGTGGACCCATCATCTTTTCCAACAGCCACAAAAATGACCACAATTAAAAGCAAAACACTTCCACATGGCCCTCATCTTCTTTCATATAGACACTCATCATAACCTCAGGCTGTAGTTTTTCATGAGGGGCACAGCCAAAGACAGTATCCAAAATAAGGTCCCTTGCCCCCATTTGCCTAAAGTCAGTGTGGCTGGGACACCCTTACTGTGAACCAGGAGTGATCAAAGAGGCCTGCCCTTAATACTGCTCTGATTCTCCATTTTGAGGCCTAATGACTGTGGGGTTTAGATTCTTTATGTTAATTGGAGTCATGAGAAACCTATGAACGTATGGTCTAGTCTCTGCAGGGCTTTGAAGAACTCATTGGACCCAAAGGATCCCTATTCTCATAGATGGACGTCAGGAACCTTACAGAGGAAGGTGAGAGACTTCATCCACAATGACTGCTCTTTTGGCTTTTTTGGTTTTGGATGCAAACGTGGGATGTTTCTTTAGATCCATTAGGTGCTGAGAATCTAAGCCGTAGCCTCACACAGGGCCAAGAGGCTGATTCAGACACATCCCTTTCCAAAGCAATTAAGCAAGGAGCCACAGATGATGCCCATTCATTTCCATTTGAAAACTCTTTTCTTCAGGCTTCCCAAAGGGGTGGCCTGAGGCAAAAAACTTCCTGACATTCAGAGCAACAGAACAATAGGTAATTAAAAGTACCAAAGCAGGGTTTCTTCACTGAGACTTGTCAGAAGCCAGTGGTGAGCCACTATCTCTTTTCTCATACAAGCCCCCTCTTCAGAGCTTTCCTGGCATATGGCCATTCTCACATCTGTAGGTACCAAGATAGACTGACTCTGTCCTTGGTAATTCAAAACTAGTGACACCACTGGGAGTGGGACTGGGACAGGCTCTGTGTGCTTGGCTTCCTGGATGTCAATTTCCATCACCGAGGAAGTGAGGTGAGGTTACTTCCTTCAGGATCTGAATGAAGTCACTGCCTTGGCAACCACTTTGTCCTAACAGTTGCTTCCAAGGGTCCCATGAGATGGAGGCTTCCCCTACTTAATGTGACAATTTCACAAGTTAAAATGGTATATCAACCATAGGCACCTGGGAACAGCTCTCCATACAGGCCTGATTTGGTCCATCTTCTCTACATTAAGAAGAGAGAGGCTGATTAAGACACAACCCTTCATCCTGACCAGGTTGTTTGCCATGGAAGATGACTTGTGCTCTCTCAGGTCCTTCATAACTGCCTACATATTCTCCAGGGATCCTTTCAGCATGGATCTTTGAAGTTCTCAGCAGGTAGAGGATCCCTACATTCCAGTATTATAAGACCACCTCTGTCCCTGCTCTTCTGTAAAGTAAGATTGAGGGAACAATGTATGTTTAGGGTTAATAACAGGTTCAATTTGGGTTAGGAATCATTTTGTGGATGAATAATGGTATTGGCAACCTGTGAAATTTATAAGAATATAGAGGTGAACAGTGTGTATGAAAACAGAAATCCAAGTAAGATTGGAAGCCCAGAAGGGCATTGGGCCCTTGATTGTGATACTTAGCATTGAATTACATTCTGCACAGATGTCTCAGATAAATCAATATACAATGGCATGGGACCTTGTACCTTGGATGATTGAATGTAGAAGGGAACATCCAGTCAAAAAGGGATAGTCAGTAGGAATAGGAAGATAGTAGGTAGGTATAGAAAAAAGGGTGAGTGTATGATTTGGAACAAAATTTCTTTAGCAATAGGGTTTCGGTTAGAAAATGAATTTAAATGTCAGCACATGTGAAGAGTCTGTCACAATGATGAAGTGGGAAAAATATGTAGGTAAGCAGATATCAATAGGGACATTATGAAATCAGGCAAAGTAAAAAGTGAGAGATCAGCTTAGACATTTTCAAAGGGTTGAGTTTGAATATGCAATCTTAGGAAGAAACAAATATGTAATCATCAATAGGATTGACATTTGAGAGCATAAGTAATCTTGGACATGGATGATTTTAGTAATCCATGTTAATTTTCCATTTTGGCTTTGGTACAATCATAAATGTGAACTTTGAATTTAGTGTCCAGTATATTTCTGTGAATAAATGTATCTGAAGATCAGGTGACATGAGTATTTCTTCCACCATTTCTGGGAGCAATATTGACTGACTACTTCTGATTGATAGGTACAGATTCTTTATGTGAATTGGAATCATGAGAAACCCAAGCACCTCTTTAGGGATTGAAGAACTCATATGACCCAAAAAATCCCTATTCTCAATTGATGGAGGTCAGGAATCTAATAGAGGAAGGGAAGATACTTCATCCAAAATGAGTGAACTTTTTGCCATTTTGGTTTTGGATGCACACATGGGATCTTTCTTTAGATCCATCAGGTGCTGAGAATCTAAGTCACAGCCTCACACAGGGCCAAGAGGCTGATTCAGACACATCTCTTTCCAAAGAAATTAAGCAAAGAGCCATAGGTGATGCCCATTCATTTCCATTTGAAAACTGTTTTCTTCAGGCTTTACAAAGGGTTAGCCTGAGGTAAAGAACTTGCTGACATTCAGGGCAACAGAAAAATAGGTAAGCAAAAGGCCCAAAGCAGGGTTTCTCCACTGAGACTTTCCTGGTCACACTGTCCCTGCTCTTCTGTAAAGTTAGATTGAGGAAACAGTGTATGGTTAGGGTTAATAACAGTTCGATTTGGGTTAGGAATCATTCTGCAGGATGAATATTCGTTCTGGTAATCTGCAATATTTACAAGAATATATAGGTAAAATAAAAGTATGAAAACAGAAATCTAGGCAGGATTTGAAGCTCAGATGGGCATTGGGCCATTGAGTGGGTTACTTATCTTTGAATTATGTTCTGCACAGATGTCTCAGATAAATCGATATACAATGACATAGGACCTTGTACCTTGGATGATTGAAAGTTGAAGAGAACATCCAGTCACAAAGGGAAAGTCCGTAGGTTTAGGACGATATTCTCTAGGTTTAGAAACAACAATGAGTATAGGATTTGGACCAAAAGATTTTTAGCAATTGGTTTTCAATAAGAGAGTGAATGTAAATATCAGCACATGTGAAGAGTGAGACACAATGATGAAATGGGGAAAATATGTAGGAAAGCAGATATCAATAGAGACATTAAGAAATCAGGCAACGTATAAAGTGAGGGATAGGATTAGACATTTTGAACAGGGTTGAGTTTGAATATATAATCTTAGAAAGAAACAAATACATAGGATTTATCAATAGGATTTACATTTTACAGCATTAAGAAACCGGGACATGGATATTTTTAGTAATCCATGCTCACTTTTCTTTTAGGCTTTGCTACAATCATAAGAGTGACTTTTGCTTTCTGTGTCCAGAATATTACTGGGTTAAAATTTATATGTAGATCAGGTGACATGAGCATTTCTTCCACCATTACTGGGGGCAATATTTTGAAGACGTATAAATATTGGGGGAAAAAAGTGGAGTACCCTGTGTCAATGGATATAGAAATAATGTATGAATAGACCATACTGTGAATAAATAATATAACTGGTTCCAACTTTAAATAGTGGATTGATTTGATATCTGAAAATATACTGGAAATCTTAAATTGATATTCATACATTCATTACAACCAGTTATACATCTAACGGTAATATTAGGGTTATGGTTTATCATGAAGAGTGTGTGAGTTTTGCTTCAAATATGATTATGAAAATCAAAAATAATGTGTTTGGAAAGAAGTCTCATGACAAGACCAGTCAAGAACCCTGGAGGAATATATGTGTTCTGAAGCAGGAGGTGATTGAAATTGAAACAAATGCCTATAAATTTGTGAACTTGTGGATGAAATATATATCATATGATGTGCATAAACTGAAGAAATAGTAATGTACCACTGTTTAATAAAAATGAACTGCAAAATACACATCATGTCCCATAGGAAAATGCTTGCATTGATGTTGAACTAGGTTTTACTGTAGAAATATTAGGATTTGTGTGCACCATTCACTGAAGTTAGTCTTCAGTACTAGGAAACAAATCTTTATTTAAGGTGGATGAATATTTCTGAGAATAATCTTGTGAATAGTTGATCATAAATCCACATACATAAATATGAATGATTTTAAGGAGTGTATAATAAGATTCATATATTTCATATTTTGAAAAATTTGGAGAGTATATATATATATATATATATATATATATATATATATATACACACACACACACACACACACACACACACAGACAGAAATTAAAACTAGCAATATATTTGCCAATCGAAATTCATCATGAAATATCATCGACAGGTGCAAAAATATTGATTTCACTGAAAATGGATCTATATATAATGTTGTTCTACTAGCAAGCTCACCCATAGGTTGAATTTTCAATTCCAACAGTATTTAAGAGGAGTGATCTCTTCTCATAACTTGTATCTGCCTAGTCAGCAACCTCACAAAAATGTACGTGTGATAACAGGTAGGATTCTATATGTGCATATAAAAATACATGTGCTGAATAGTCTACAGAGAAAGGAGACACCAATTTGTTGAAAGCCACAGCTTAAGGGGCCCCATTAAACTTCCAGCTACCAGCAACATTCCCCTGCCAGATGATTATTGGCTCACAGCGGCCCCAGCAACATCTAGCTGATTGGCTCCTCTGCGGTGATGCTCATTGGGCAGTTTCCCTGCCCTTTCAGACCACAGAGCTGCTCATTGTGGGACTTTTTTGGCTCCACCCACCTGACCCAGCTAAATAGCCTCAAGAGCAGGAGGATTGTGGGAGGTGGAGAGGCTTGTGGGTGTGACAGAAACTTTGCAAGGAAGCCAGTGGTGGCAGTTGGGCTCTGAGGGTTTTTCCTGACGAGCTGTTTTGTTTGGCATGTGTGGTTCTAAAAATAAAGTTTGTTTCTTTTGAAAAGTGGCTCTTGAATCGTGCCCAGCCAGACTGCAGCATTTTTATGGCTTGCACGGGGAGCCACTGAGGGTAAGTGATAAGGTAAACTGCTCGCCCCTGAGCGAAGGGCGAGAGGATGGGTAGCCATTTAAGATTCCTCTTTTGTTTTGCTTCACTTTTGTTGCCTGTCCATGGAGATGAGTGAGATGGATGAAAAACCGCTCACATCTGAGAAAAAATTATTTACTTCTGAGGAACAGATAGGGAGAAAGGACGGATGCACATGTCAGTAGGATATAAAGGCTATAATGACTTTTTGTTGTTCCCTTTTTATTTTATTCTGTCTCGGTTTTGTTTGGCATCGTCTTGTTGGGTTGTATTATAGTAGAAATACAGGATCAGAAATTAGTAAAAAAAACAAACTGAAAGAGTGTTAAGTAAATTGTTAGAGGAAGGAGGCATCTCAGTAAAGTCAAGAACAGTCAGGGCATATGTTGATACAATACAAAAATGTAGCCCTTGGATTTTTAAGGAGTTGTTAAATATACCATAATGGAACCATCATGGTGAAGATTTAAAAGGGGGTAAAAGAACAGCCCAGGGACTCTGCCAGTTGGCACATTGCCATTGAGGACGTTCATATCTGGTTTGCTTAGTCCAAAGACTTCAGTTCAGACAAAGATAGAAGAACAAAGCTTAGGGCAGAAAAAGCCATCAGGGGCAAAGTTACAAAAGGAGACTGCTACTAACAACTTTCTATCACTAGAGGGCGTAAATGTCCAACCAACAGTGCCTCCTCTACAGGAGACTGTTACTAACACCTTTCTATCACCAGAGGATGTAAATGTCCAAATAACAAGGCCACCTCCATATGCTGGGAGGCCCCCAAACCCCACAGTTGATAGTTCGGATCCTGAGACAGGATCTCAAGTATGAACATGCCCTGATTTTGAGGTAGGAGGGCAGCGAATTCACCATGCTTTAAATTTCAAAATAGTGAACAGCTAAAAGGGGCTGTAACAACCTATGATCCTCAAGCACCCTTCATTGTAAGCTTGGTCGAATCCATTAACAAATTGAATATGACGCCAGTAGATTGGGCTAATATGTGTAAAGCTGTGCTAAATGGAGGTCAATACCTTTTATGGAAGGTTGCCAATGAGGAATTTTGCAAGGAGACGGCTAGGCGTAATGCAGAAACTGGTTATCCTCAGAGAAATCTAGATATGTTGTTAGAAAGGGACCTTATGAGGATCAGCAGCAACCAATTGCATATGATCCTGGCGTATACGCAAAAATTGCTGCAGAGGCGGTTAGGGCATGGAAGACTTTACAACGACATGGAGGTTTACAAGGTCAATTATCTAAGGTAATACAAGGAGCTAATGAATCTTACACTGAATTTGTAGATAGGCTTATTCAAACAGCTACCAGAGTTTTGGGGAATACAGAACAAGCAATGCCATTAATAAAAAACTGGCTTATGACCAAGCGAATCATTGGTGCAGAGATATCACTAGACCATGGAAACATGAAGATTTAAACACATATATTAAATTATGTAAAGACACTAATGAATAAGAGAAAGTCATGGCAGCTGCAGTAAAACAGGCTTTAGATGCCAGAGACATCAATGAACAAGGGCAATTTGTGGCAGCTGCAGTAAAACAGGCTTTAGATGCCAGACCAGGAACATGCTACAATTGTGAACAAACAGGACATTTTAAAAGGAATTGCTCCATAGGAAGAGGGTTTAACAAAACTAGGTACCAAAGGAGTAGAATACGTGGGTATTTGCCCACGATGCCATAGAGGGAGACATTGGGCTAATGAATGCCGTTCTCAAACCACCATAGAGGGTACTTCATTATCAAAAATGAACAAGGACTAGCTGTTTATCCACGATATCATGGAGAAAGGCATCGGGCTCCATTGCCAAAAAATGGACAGGGGAGCCCAATGCTCTGGGGCCCAAAACCACAAATATACAGAGCACTGGAGGAACCCAGCAACCCCATCAGTGTAGTGCCCAGGACACATTGTCCATCAGACGCCTCATCAGACAAATCAGAGGGAGCGCAGGGTTAGATATCTGCACCTCCGTCAGATCAGTACTAACTGTAGAGATGGGGGTTCAAATCATTCACACAGGGTGAGAGGACCTCTTCTCAAAGGAACGGTAGGCTTATTATTGGGACGCAGCTCTTCTAATCTAAAAGAACTTATGATAAGTCCTTGGGTAATTGATCCCGATTATGAAGGTGAAATAAAATTATACCCAGTTCTCCAAAGGACATATCAGTAATTTCACCAGGAGATAGAATAGCACAGTTACTAATAATACTCAGTCTGCATGATCAATTTTCCAGTCGTGCTGTAGAAAGAGGTTCCAAGGGATTAGGCTCCACAGGTGTAGATTTGGTTATGCTTTCTTTAAATTTAGATTCTCGCCCCAGGCTAAAACTAAATATTCAAGGACATGAATTTAATGGGCTACTTGATACAGGTGCAGATGTTAGCATCGTCTCTCATCAAGAATGGCCAAAACATTGGCCATTACAACAGTACACTAAAATACTTTGAGACCTAGGAGTGGCAACTAATCCCCATAGAAGTGAAATGGCATTGGATTGGAAGGATCCTGAAGAATGTGAAAGAACTATACAGCCATATGTATTGGATCATCTTCCTGTAAATTTATGGGGATGAGATGTCCTAGATCAATTAGGTTTGACATTAACAAATAACATCAATCAAAATGCACCCACTATTATGGCTAGAGAAGGTTTTAGGAAAGGAAAAAGATTAGAAAAACAAGATCAAGGTATATCAGCACCAATACAAATAGACCAAGCAACAGACAGACATGGGTTGGATTTTCAGAAAGGGCCACTGAGACAATAAAAATTACTTGGAAATCAGAAAGACCAGTATGGGTTCTTCAGTGGACCCTGACTAAAGAAAAGATACAAGCAGCCCAGTTCCTGGTCAAACAACAATTAGCGGAAGAACATATGCAACCTTCTGTATCTCCCCATTATACTTTCATTTTTGTCATCAAAAAGAAATCTGGTAAATGGAGATTATTGGAAGATTTAAGAGCCATTAATAATGAGATGGTTATTTTGGGACCTGCTCAATCAAGGATTCCTCAATTGTCTGCTTTGCCAAAAACTTGGTATGTTTTAGTTATACATATTAAAGATTGTTTTTTTTTTTCATTTCCAATTCTTCTTGAGGATAGTCCAAGTTTTGCATTTACTATCCCTGCACTGAATCATGAAGGTCCTGATCAGAGGTATGAGTGGAAAGTATTCCCTCAAGGGATGGCTAACAGCCCAACTATTTGTCAAATTTATGTTAACAAAGTAATCCAGCCACTTAGAAATCAAAATCCTGAACTACAAATATTTCACAATATGGATGATGTGTTATTAGCACACAAGTTAAAAACCCATTGCTAGAATGTTATGCCACACTTACAAACTTATTAAAAAATTATAATCTAGGGATATCAATTGATAAAGTACAATTAAATTTTCCAATTAATTATTTAGGAGTTCTATTATCCTCAACCATGGTCAGTCCACCAAAAATTCAAATACGAGTAGATCAACTCAAATCAATTAATGACTTTCAAAAGTTATTAGGAGACATTAATTGGATAAGGCCTTATCTAGGTATACCAACAGGAGAGTTGGGACCTATATTTGATATCCTAAAAGGTCCATCTGATCCAAATTCACCCAGAATGTTAATGCCTGAAGCAAGAAAGGCATTAAAAATCATTGAAACATATATGGGAAATATGCATTTGGATAGATTTATTAAAATAATGCCTCTATTATTCATTGTGATACCAACAAAAAAATATTCCTACAGGAGTATTTTGGCAAGAAGGTCCATTATTATGGATACATTTATCTTATTCTTCTAACACTATTATTACTAGGTATCCTGAGGCTTAGGGACAATTAATACTAATAGGAATAAAAGCAGCAAAGGGAGTGTTTGGAATTTCTCCCAATAAAATTATTACTCCATACACTATGAATCAAATTGATGAATTAGCTAATGAGTTAAATACTTGGGCAATAATCCTGTGTAAATCTAATGTTTCATTTGATAACCACTTACCATCTAATCTTTTATTGTCTTTTGGGTCATTGCATCCTGTAATTTTTCCAAAAATTACAAGAAAACACCTATCATGAATGCTCCAAATATATTCACTGATGGGTCAAATAATGGTACAGCAGCAATAGTTACACCTGATCAAATTTTTACATTTTTAGCACCCCAACAATCAGCTCAAAAGGTACAGCTTAATGCAGTATTATAAGCTTTTGTGATGTTTAAAGATTCTGTGTTTAATTTATTTTCCAATAGTCAGTATATAGTTAATGCTATAGTATCCCTTGAAGATGCTGGTAGGATTTCCCCTTCCTCTACTGTTTTCTCTTTGCTTTCCAGTATACAAAGTCTAATCTGGGACAGAAAATATCCATTCTTAATAGGACATATCTTGGCACATACAGGATTGCCTGGAGCCCTTAGTTTGGGCAATGATTTAGCAGGTAAAACTACACATGACATACATACATATTTTCTCTACACTAGAAGAAGCTATAAATTTTCATGAAAAGTTCCATATCAATGCTAATACTTTACAAAAGCATTTTAAAATAACTAAGGAGCAAGCTAGACAAATAATAAAACAATGTCAAAATTGTGTGACCATTTTACCACATTTTAATCTTAGAGTCAATCCTAGAGGATTGATACCTTACCATATATGGCAGATGGAAGTCACACACTTGCCAGAATTTGGAAAAGTAAAATATTTGCATGTTACAGTTGATACTTCTTCTGGATTTTTGATGGGCTCCCTTCATTGGGGAAAAAAAACTAAAGATGTTATAGCTCATTGCTTACAAAATTTTGCCACTGTGGTCATTCCAAAACAGTAAAAAACAGATAATGCCCCCGGTTATACTTCTACCTCTTTTAAACCATTTTGCTCATCATTTGGCATTACTCATATAACAGGAAACCCATACAATCCACAGGGACAAGCCATAGTTGAAAGAGCACATCACACTATTAAAATGTACTCATTAAAGTAAGAAGACAGAATTGGGAAGGAATATAAATTCCCCAAAGATAAAATTAAAATAACCCTTTTTAATCTAAACTTTTTAAATTTGGATTTTCAGGACTTAGTGCTGCAGAAAGGCATAAGTGTCCAAAAAATGTGTATAAGCCCGAGGTACTTTGGAAGGATATTCTAACAGGAAAATGGAAAGGTCCTGACCCATTAATTTTCTGGAGTTGGAGGTCTGTTTTTTGGTTTCCACAGGAAGAACAGCAGCCGATTTGGATTCCATAGAGATTAACTAAGGTCCCGACCCAGTGATTGCCTGGAGTCGGGGGTCTGTTTATGTGTTTCCACAAGGAGAACAGCAGCCGATTTGGATTCCAGAGAGATTAACTGAAGCGCTTTCAATAGACCAAAATAAGATGATTTGGCTCAAATCCATAACAGCTGATATCGAAAACTCCAGTTTGGCTATCCTTACATCTGCGACCGAACAGGGATGCTTTTTTCAATATCTATTTTATTATTGCCCTTTCCCACATCATGAAGTTCTCTTTTGTTTTTTTTGAGCTCATACAGACCTAGGATAATGTTTTGCTTATCAGTTCTATTTTTTGACTATAGAGTTTTTAAACATTGCAATGATGATTTCACATGTAAAAAGTTATAAGGCCTTTACTATTATATTATGTGTTGTATGTATTTATTATGTGTGCACACTTGTGTTTTGTGTTATATATTTGAATGTGCCTATGTCCATATATCACATATGATGAGTGCTAATGAAATAATATATCCATTTTTTTATTCACGTGAATTAAATTGTTTAATTTAAATTGGGAAAACAACTGTTCAGGATTGTCTTAATATGTGAAAAAATAGGAGGTTAACAGACGTGCTTGTTTACTTTCACTTTTCCTTTTCATTATATTTAATTATTCTCTTCAAGATAATGTAAATTGTTAAGAAAATTGTTTTCTTTTAGTGCCCTCAGGAATGTTACATAATTTTTTCTTTAGCCATTACTGCCAGAATTCCTATTTTCATCCCAGTGCCAGTGAAGACAAAGATAAAACCAATCTACAGATTCTGCAATAGCCATCACTGAACTGCTTGCAGAACTTGCCTGGATTATGTATCACTTGTATGCATTGTGAACTCACTTGTATGCATTGTGAACTATCTGCTGCTGCAGCGAATTGTCGTAGTGTTGGGGTACTTATGCTGATGCTGTCATCAGTGATAGAATTTTTCCAATAGGAGCCATCGATTGACTTGGTGTATCTTTCCTATTCTCACTTGATAGAGGTCAAAAAACTTACAGAGGGAGGTGAAAAACTTCATCAGCAATGACTGCTCTTTTGGCAATTTTGGTTTTGGATGCACATATGGGATTTTTCTTTAGATCTATCAGGTTCTGAGAATCAAAGCCACAACCTCACACAGGGCCAAGAGGCTGATTCAGACACATCCCTTTCCAAAGTAATTAAGCAAAGAGCCACAGGTGATGCCCATTCATTTCAATTTGAAAACTGTTTTCTTCAGGCTCCACAAACGGGTGGCCTGAGGCAAAGACATTCCTAACATTCAGGGCAAGGGAACCATAGGTAAGCAAATTGCCCAAAGCAGGGTTTCTCCACTGAGACTTTTCTGGTTACACTGATCTCTGAGGTTTCTGAGATGTTCCCATTCCATTCAGCTATCCAGTACATGGCTATGTCACAGAGTTTGGAGGTGGTACATATCTTGGACACAAAATCATGAGCCTATTCTGGAGAGAGGCCAGAAATCAGGAGGTGAACAGGAACTTGGGAAGATAGTAGGTGTTGTCTATCCATAAGGCAAGCTGCAGTCCATTCATAAAAAGGGCAGAATAAATGCCTGGAAGCTTCCTACTAGTCAGGACACCTCCATTGATGTATTGGCTTTTCTAATAACTACAACCACGGACACAGTGGATACACAGACATAGAAAAACTCGCCTTCTCAAACGACTTACTAGAAACAGTCGACTCCAAACCAAACTAACCACCTTTGCTACCTATTCTCAGAACATGAGACAAAAGCACGAACTCACACCCACACCCACTAAGGCACCTCATTCCCACAACTAGGTCTGTGACTATCCGGAGTGTCCTCTGACTGGTGGACCATACTATGTTCCCCCCAAATGGCCTGTCCTGTATCAGATCAGGTCCCTTTTGACAACTCTGTTAAGTTGTCAGGAGCCAGCAATGAGCCACTACCTACTTTCTCAGGAAAGGCCCCTCTTCAGAGTTCTCCTGGCATTTGGTCATCCTCACATCAGGAGGTACCAAGAAAGACTGACTCTGTCCTTGGAAAATTCAAACAAGTGTGCCCACTGGGAATGGGACTGGCACTGGCTCTGGGTGCCTGGCTTCCTGGATCCCAAGTTCAGAGAGTTCTATCACCAAGGAAGTGAGGTAGGTCACTTCCTTCAGGAATTGAATGAGGTCAATACCTTGGCAACCACTTTGTCCTAACAGTTGTTTACAAAGGTCCCATGAGATGGAGGCTGCCCCTACTTTCTCTGACTCAGTCATAAGTTAGAATGGTATATCAACCACAGGAACCATGGAACATCTCTCCACACAGGCCTGGTTTTGTCCATCTTCTCTACATTAAGAACAGAGCGACTGATTCAGACACAATACTTCATCCTGACCGGTTTTTTTGCCATGGAAGATGATTTTGCGCTCTCAGGTCCTTCATAGCTGCCTAAGTCTTCTCCAGGGATCATTTCTGCATGGACCTTTGAGGTTTCAGCAGGTGGAAGATACCCTAAATTCCTGTATTGTAAGACCAACTCTGTCCCTGCTCTATTGTAAAGATAGATTGATGGAACAGTGTATGCTTAGGGTTAATAACAGGTTTCATTTGGGTTAGGAATCATTCTGTGCGATGAATAATGGTTTTGGGAACCTGCGATATTTACAAGAATATATAGGTGAAATATAAGTATGAACACAGAAATCTAGGTAAGATTTGAAACCCAGAAGTGCATTGGGCCCTTGATTGGGATACTCAGCTTTGAATTATATTCTGCACAGATGTCTCAGATAAATTGATATACAATGGCATAGGACCTTGTACCTTGGATGATTGAATGTCGAAAAGAACATCCAGTCAAAAGGATAGTCAGTAGGATTAGGAAGATATTCAGTAGGTTTAGAAAGCAGAGTGAGTATAGGATTTTAACCAAACGTTCTTTAACAGTAGGGTTTCGGGTAGAGAATGAATGTAAATATCAGTACATGTGAAGAGCCAGTCACATTGATGAACTCTGGAAAATATGTATGAAACCATATATCAATAGAGACATTAGGAAATCAGGCAAAGTATAAAGTAAGTGATAGGATCAGGCATTTTCAACAGTGTTGAGGTTGAATATATAATCTTAGGAAGAAACAAATATGTAGTCACCAATAGGATTGACATTTGATAGCATTAGGCAACCTGGACATAGATGTTTTTAGTAATCCATACTCACTTTCCATTTAGACTTCGGTACAAACATAAGTGTGACCTTTGCATTTTGTGAAAGAAGTCTCATGAAAAGACCAGTCAAGAAACCCTGTGGAAAACATGTTTTCTGAATTAGGAAGTGATGGAAAGTAAGACAAAATGCCTATAAATTTCTGAACTAGTGGATTAAATATATATCCTACCATGTGCATTAACTGAAGAAAAAGTAATGTACCAGTATTGAATAAAAATGAAAGACAAAATACACATCACGTCCCATAGGAATCTACTTGCATTGATATAAAACTGTGTCAGTTACTGCAGAGATATTAGGATTTGTATGCACCATTTACTGTTAGTTTTCAGTACTAGGAATCAAATATGTAGTTCAGGTGGATGAATATTTCTCAGAATAATCTTGTGAAAAGTTGATTATTAATCCACATACATGAATATGAATGAATTTACGGAGTGTATAATAAGACACATATATTTCATATTTTGAAAAATCTGTAGAGTGTGTGTATATATATATATAAACACACACACACACACACACAC
Source organism: Callospermophilus lateralis (assembly GCF_048772815.1). Taxonomy (NCBI): domain Eukaryota; kingdom Metazoa; phylum Chordata; class Mammalia; order Rodentia; family Sciuridae; genus Callospermophilus; species Callospermophilus lateralis. Next base: position 1,472,471 of record NW_027513674.1, read on the forward strand.
ACACACACACACAGGCACGCACACAAACAGACATTAAAAAGTAGCAATATAAGCCAATTGAAATTCACCACGAAATATATGTCATCCACAGATCCAGATAAATTCGTTTTACTGAACATGGATTCATGTATAATTTTATTGTACTAGGAAGCTCATCAATAGTTTGAATTTTCAGTTTCAACAGCGTTTAGTAGGAGTGATCTCTTTTCACAATTTGTGTCTGCCAAGTGAGCCACCTCACAAGAATGTACGTGTGGTACCAGGTAGGATTCTATATGTGCATATAAAAATACATGCGCTGAATAGGATACAGAGAAAGGTAGACAGGAATTCACATATTTGTTAACTTGAAAAACACATGGAGAACCATTTCAACAAAAAATTGACTAGATTTATAACTCCTACCCTATATAAAGCAAAAGGCAATTCCAATGATACACCATTCGTCCTCTGAACTGCTTGTATTTCTATTCTGTTTGGGTTAATTTTCTCCATCATATTAGAATTAGTAGTCAGAGTCTAGTTGGCATGGGTTTGTGTCAGGGATTCAGTATTTCGAATGAAAATTTGGAAAATGATTCCAATGTTTATGCAAATATATGCTACAAAAGTACCTTCCCACTCTCAACAATGCCTTGAGATTACCTTGGCCCCAAGTTAGACACAATTAGAGGAGAAGAGTTAGAAAATCTGTGAATACATATCTGGAATCAAATATGCTCACGAGTTCACAAACTTGGAGGTGGTAGAGGAGATTCCAAAAGTAAGGGACAGGGTAAACACTCCACAAACATGGAGCTCTGCTGGACTAAAGACTTCTTGAGGAACTGCCTCTGAGGTTGGGCACTTGAAATATGTGTTGTAGTCAGGAGATTTAGCTTCCTTTGTAGTGAGACAATCAAATCTGGGTATGCTTCTATGTGACCTGGAATACATGATTTCTTATTTTCCAATAAACATGAGGAAGCTGTCTTTAATTTTCTGTTTGTAGGTAAACTGTGGCCACTGGGGACTAATTGTCTACTCTTGTGGACTCTGAAGCCATTTGGTCATCCTCCAGTTTTCCTGGTGTTTCTTGCTACTGCACTGGGAGTTTCGTATTTGCTTCAAGAAATACAAGGAATTCACCTGGGACACAGTGCTGGAGGGAGTTCTGTCACCTGTGGTGGGTCAGGGCCTGCAGAAGAATGTACCAACCAGGCTTCTCTTCCACATAGCTTGCCTCCTTGACCATAGCAACCGGATTCTGAACATTGGCCTGAAACCTCTCCATATAAAAAGATACCTTTACATAGAAGCGTCTGCTGGCTGCACCATGTCAGTCACAAGCCAATTGGAAGACAATGGCAGATCCACATGGCCCCACCACAGATTTTTTTTTATCACACACCTGCCCTTCACTGCACTAGGCCCACTACTCTGCAGGGTCCAACTTCCTGGAATCTCTGTTATACACCATTTTCATGAAACTCAGTCAATCAAGTCACTGTCCTGAATAATCATGTTCAGCAACAGGACAACCAAAGTTTCTCCAGTGCCATCTGGTCATGGGAATTTCAAAAATTTCATGGTATTTATCTAGCAATTTTTCAAGGATGAAGTTGGCAGCATGTGGGTTTCAATTCATTCAGGGACCGTTAAATGTTGTGGAAGTTCATTTCAAATGAAGTTCTGGAGAACTCTCACTGGCAAGGTTTCCCAAAGATTGGCCAAAGTGTCACATAAATCCAGGCCCATTGAGGTCTACAATGTAACGTCCATGTGTGTTTTGACTCTCAACTAAGACTGCCAAGTCGTTAAGAATAAAATCATGTGATATCAAGCCTGAGATTCCCAGTGGTCTCTGGAAAGCCACCCTGGGCCTAGATCTCAGTTTCCAATGGTGACTCTCATGCTTGGTCTTCTAAAATCCCAACACAATTCATGGCAATACTTCTCTAAGTTCAGTTCCTGTACTCAGCCTCTAAGGGGAATCACACCAGAGTTCAAACCCAGGTGGACTCAGTCATCCCTTCCAACTGCCACAAAAATAACCACAATTAAATCCAAAACACTCCCACATGGCCCTCATCTTCTTCCATATAGACACTCATCATAACCTCTGACTGGAGATTTTCATGAGGAATGCAGCCCAAGAGAGTGTCCAAAATATGCTTTCTTGCCCCTCATTTACCTAAATTCTGCGTGACCTGGACACCCTTCCTGTGAACCAGGAGTGATCAAATAGGCCTGCCGTTAATACTGATCCACTTCTCAAATTTGAGAACTACTGACTGTGGGGTTTAAATTCTTTATATGAATTGGAGTCATGAGAAAACCCAACCACCTATGGCCTAGCCTCTGCAGGGAACTGAAGAACTCATTTGACCTAAAGGATCCCTATTCTCACTTGATTGATGTCAGAAACCTTACAGAGGAAGGCGAAAGACTTCATCCACAATGACTGCTCTTTTGCTATTTTGGTTTTGGATGCACACATGGGATCTTTCTTTAGATCCATCAGTTGCTGAGAATCTAAGCTACAGCCTAACACAGGGCCAAGACGCTGATTCATACACATCTTTTTGCAAAGCAATTAAGCAAAGAGCCACAGCTGATGCCCATTCTTTTTTATTTGAAAAAGGTTTTCTTTAGACTTCGCAAAGCGTTGTCCTGAGGCAAAGACCTTCCTGACATTCAGGGAAACAGAACAATAGGTAAGCAAAAGGCCCAAAGCAGGGTTTCTCCAATGAGACTTTACAGGTTAAACAGGTATGTGAGTTTTCTGAGATGCTCGCCATTCACTTCAGTTATTCAGTACATGGCCATGTCACAGAGCATGGAGGTGGTACATATCTTGGATACAAAACCATGAGCCTATTATGGAGAGTGGCCAGATTTCAGGAAGAAAACAGGAACTAAGGAAGATCGTAGGTGTTGCCCATCATTATGGCAAGCCGCATTCCATTTATAAATTGGGCAGCATGAATGCTGGTAAGCTTTCTAAAAGACAGGACACATCCATTGATGCTTTCTCTTTTCTAATATCTACAATAACGGACACAGCGGGATACAGCGACACAGAAACACTCGCATTGTCAAATGACTTACTAGAAACAATTCACCCCAAACCAAACACACCTCATTTCCTACCTCTTCTCAGAACATGAGCCAAAACCACAAACCCACACCCACACCCACAAAGGCACCTCTTTCCTCCAAGTAGGTTGTGACTATTTGGAGTGTCCTCTGACTGTGGGCCATTCTACGTTCCCCCGAAATGGTCTGTCCTGTCTCAGATTTTGTGTCCTTTGCCAACTCTCTGAAGTTGTCAGGAGCCAGCGGTGAGCCACTACCTGTTTTCTCAGGAAAGGCCCCTCTTCAGAGTTTTCCTGCCATCTGGCCATCCTAACATTAGTAGGTACCAAGAAAGACTGACTCTGTCGTTGGGAAATTCAAAAAGTATAACCACTGAGACTGGGACTGGGACTGTCAATGTTTGACTGGCTTCCTGGATCGCAAGTTCACAGAGTTCTATCACCAAGGAAGTGAGGTGAGGTCACTTCTGTCAGAAACTGAATGAGTTCACTGCCTTGGCAACCAATCTGTCCTAAGAGTTGCTTCCAAGCTTCCCATGAGATGGAGGCTGCCCCTGCTTCCTGTGACACTTTCACAAGTTAGAATGGTATATCACCCATAGGCACCCAGGAGCAGCTCTCCACACAGGTCTCATTTGGTCCATCTTCTCTACATTAAGAATGGAGAGCCTGATTCAGACAGAACACTTCACCCTGACCAGGTTGTTTTCCATGGAAGATGACTTTTGCACTCTCAGGTCTTTCAGAGTTGCCTACATCTTCTCCAGAGATTATATCTGCATGGACCTTTGAGGTTATCAGCAGGTGGAAGATTCCCTATATTCCTGTATTGTAAGACCAACTCTGTCCCTGCTCTTCTGTAAAGTTAGATTGAGGGAACCATGTATGGTTAGGGTTAATAACATGTTTGATTTGGGTTAGGAATCATTATGCTGAATAAATAATGGTATTGGGAACCTGCAATATGTATAAAAATATATAGGTGAAATATATGTATAAAAACAGAAATCTAAGTAACATTTGAAGCCCAGAAGGGCACTGGGCCCTTGATTGGGATACTTAGCTTTGAATAAATTGATATACAATGGCATAAGACATTGTACTTTGGATCATAGAATGTAGAAGAGAACATTCAGTCAAAAAGGATAGTCGGTAGTGAAAGGTTAATAAAATAGGTACTTGTCACTTCCTGTTTTTCTGTATGCTTAACAAAACACTATTAAAATCTTGAGAACTGTTTGCTAATCTTGTTCCCAGAATGTGCTGTCCCCAAGTGCCAAAGTGTAGAATGTACTCCCTCACCCGGTTGCACGCAAACCGACCACTCGCCCTGAACCATCAGTAAACTTCCCTCCCTGCCCTCTCCAAGGAAAATATATATGTTCTGCTTAAACTGTTCTCAGGGCTCTCTGATCTATTCAAGTGAGCTCCGAGCCCCAGCATGCTGGACCCAGAATAAACCCTTTGCTGTTGGATAAGACAGTCTGTTAGTGGTCTCTTCCTTCCATGCTCGCCCGACCTTTACATATGGAGATTCCACCGAGTTTTGGCAGCGGCGGACAAAAGACCCTAACGGGTTCCTCTCGGGTTAAGTAAGGCCCCTCTTTCTTGTTTCAGTGTTAAGGTTAGGGCTTGGCAAAATGGCTGTCGATGAAGAGCGTGAGTTCTCTCCGATGGTGGCTGACAGACGTGTCACAGAGCCGCAGGCCACGTCCCTGGGGGACTTCCCAAAGACTCGGGAAATCGAGGAACAATAGTCTCCTCGACTCAGTAATATTTTGTATCGGATTCGGAATTGCCAGGCCATTGGGTTTTGCTGGCTACTCAGTCCTGGTCTCAGTTTTGGATGTCCATTGAATGTCTTTATTGTCTTGTCTTGTCTGTGTCGTGTGTCTTGCATTCACTCTTTGTGTATCTTTCATTATGGGACACAGCACTTCAATGCCCCTGTCCCTGACCCTTGATCACTGGACCAAAGTCCGCTTAAGGGCTCAGAATCTTTCTTTTTTAGTAAAACGTTGGACCTTTCGGAATCTCTGTGCCTCAGAATGGCCCACCTTTGAATTTGGATGGCCCCTAGAAGGATCTTTCTATTTCCCACTAATTTAGGAAGTCAGAGATATTGTCTTTCACCCAGGCACACATAGCCATCCGGATCAACAGCCATATATCTTAACTTTGCAGGACCTCTGCAAATCTCCTCCTCAATGGGTGAAGCCTTTCTTTGTCCCTTCCCCTGCTCCTACTCCTTCCCCCATGATCTCTCAAACCCTCTGCTCCTCCTCCTCCTCCACCCTTTGTAATCCCTGAGTCACAAGATTTGACTCTACTGTACTCTCTTCCCCCTTATTATATCCTGCCCTCGTCCCCCAACCACCAACACCCTCTAAGTGATTCTCCTGCAGCTGACTCAGCCTCTCTACCATTGGAGGAATCTAAGCTGGCCCAGCGCCCTCCAGATAACTCCCCCGCAGCACACACAGCCCCTCCTCCGCAGGAGGAAGCTAGCCCAGCTAAGGGAACTTGATGGTGGCGAATGATTGAAAACCCTGGACCTCCTGTGATGCTCCCCCTATGTCCCTACGGACCATTGATTGACGAAGGCCATGGGGGGAAAATGCAAGCCTACAAATATTGGCCTTTCTCCTCTTCCGACCTATATAACTGGAAAAATAACAATCCCCCTTTTTCCGAGGACCCCATCGGGCTCACAGGTCTGGTTGAGTCATTGATGTTTTCACACCTGCCTACTTGGGATGACTGTCAACAATTCCTAGGGACTCTCTTCACGACAGAGGAACAAAAGAGAATCTTCCTGGAAGCTATAAAAAAATGTCCTCCGACCAGATTGGAGACGGACACATCTTCCCAACTTAATCAAAGCTGGTTTTCCCTTGAAACAACCCAACTGGGACACCAACAACATTGAAGTTAGAAAGCATCTGTCCACTTATCGCCAGGTTCTAATAGTGGGCCTCCAAGTGGCCACTAGGCGACCAACTAATTTGGCCAAGGTAATAGAGATTATTCAAAGGCCTGATGAATCTCCCTCTATGTTTCTAGAGAGAATTATGGAGGCATGTAGGAGATATACTCCTTTCGATCCACAGGCAGAGGATCAAAAGGCATCTGTCATGATGGCCTTTATTGGGCAAGCTGCCCTGGATATTAAAAGAAAGTCACAATGCTTAGATGGATTACAAGATATGACTTTGAGAGATTTAGTCAGAGAAGCCAAGAAAATATACCTTAAGAGAGAAACTGAGGAAGAGAAAGAAGCAAAGTGAGGATAAAAGAAACAAAAGACAGACTAAGGCGTTGACTAAGGTCCTGGTCACAACAACAAAAGGGCCAGAAATTAAGAAACAGGGAAACAGGAAGGGATACCTGGTCCCATGCCAGAGGCCACCCCTGGCCTCAGATCAATGTACCAACTGTAAAAAAAAAAAAGGACACTGGGCCAAAGAGTGCCCTGGAAAGGGACAGCCATGCCAGTCAGCCATTCTGACTCTGGAGGATGAGTATGAAAGTCGGGGCTCAGATCCCCTCCCCGAGTTCAGGGTAACTTTTGAAGTGGAGGGGACCCCAGTAATCTTTGAAGTGGATAAAGGGGCAATATACTCACCCCTAATGTCACATTGGGCCCTCTATCAAATAAAAGGTCTCTAGTTCAAGGGGCTAATGACAGTAAATATCGGGCTTGGACAACTAAGAGGATCATGGAACTGGGGAAAGGAAAAATCCATCACTCCTTCCTAGTAATCCCAGAATTCCTAGCCCCATTGATGGGCAGAGATCTGCTCACCAAGTTCCGGTCCAAAATAACTTTTAACCCTGAAGGCCCCCAAGTGGAATTTCTAAATCCTTCAGTAAAAACTCCTATAGTCACAGCTCTAAATACGTCAGTAGAAAATGCACATCAACTCACTCACCTTGGTTCAAAGAAACTGCAGGTATTTCTGAAGTATCAAGAACAGAGTTTTCCACTAACTGACTCACAGCAAAAAGAAATAACTGAATGGGTAAAAAAAGCCTGTCGAGTCCATCAATTGGTAAATTCTTACCCTTCCAAGCTTCCTGCAGGAAAGCACCTACGAGGAACCAGACCAGGACAATTCTGGGAAGTTGACTTTACTGAAATTAAGCCAGCAAGGTATGGACATAAATATCTTCTAGTCTTTGTAGATACATTTTTAGGATGGATTGAAGCCTTCCCCACTAAAAGAAAAAAAAAGAAACAGTGCTAATGGTGGTCAAGCAGATCCTGAAAGACATTTTTCAAAGATACGGCCTGCCAAAGGTAATACGGTCTGATAATGCACCGGCGTTCATGGCCCAAGTAAGTCAGGGGTTAGCCAGGAACCTGGGGATTCATTGGAAGTTTAATTGTGCTTACAGACCCTAGAGTTCAGGACAGGTAGAAAGAATAAATAGAACCATTAAAGAGACCTCAACGAAATTAAGATTAGAGACCAGCATAAATGATTGGACTATGCTCATGCCTTATACAATGTTTCGTGCAAGAAATATGCCCTCTGTTTCTTTGAGTAACCACACCCCCTGTGAATATCTAGGGTGCCTCTCTTCCAGTAACGGACCAAAGCCCAACTCTAAGACCTAACAATCCCTTTCACACCCCCTTGTTTGACAGACTTAAAGCTCTTGAAAGATCTCAGTGATACCTGTGGAAACAGCTGGCCACTCCCTACCAAACTGGGGACGAGGGGACTCCACATCGATATCAAGTAAGAGACTTCATCTACGTAAGATGATATCAGGTGTCATCCCTGGAACCCCACTGGAAAGGACCATACCAGGTGCTACTTATAACATCTATAGTGGTAAAGGTAAACGGAATCACTTCCTGGATCCATGCCTCTCATCTCAAGCCTGCGCCCTGTCCACACTCTGGCTGGAAACTGGAAAAGACTGGTAACACTTTCAAATTGCATATTCACCGTGTGGATAAGCCTATAGACTCTCCCCTTGGCCACAAGTAGTCCTAACCCTCATCAGCCCGTTCAGCAGCGATGGCTGATCACAAATTCTACTGGAAAAGAAGTATAATCTATCTTGCATGCAGCCCACTTAGGGAACTGGTGACCATTGCTCCACCCAGACATTTGTCAGCTGGCTATAGGTCTTTCCTAATGGGATATCCCTGATGAAGAGGATCCCACTAAAATTCCATTAAATCCCTTCCTTACCATAGATAATGGAAACAAATATTATGGATGTAGGGACACACGAGCCAGATGCAGGTTGGCTAGCCTAGATTACTGTGTTTACCCGGCCGACTGTCAAAGCCAAAAACAGCCATGGCTGTGTGGGGGAAAAGCCGACTTCTTCTGTAAGTCATGGGGATGTTAGCGTACAGGGGCTGCCTGATGGAACCCAAACCCTGCATTAAATTCAGTAGACAGCATTGGCCATATTACGAATTAGATAACAAAAACTGATGGCCACCAGAGGGGATTCTAGATCCTCAAATCCTGCATGACCTTTTTAACATCTGCTAGTGCTCAAAAGGGTGAAAGGAGATTCCACTATGTGGAGGCCTTTTCCCTTCTTCGCTCACATCCTGAACTATGCTTATCCAATAGATCCTCACCTTCAGCCTTCTGTTCCAGAGTCTCTGCTGTCACTCCCACCTCAGCAACCTGATTTCTCCACTACAATTATTAGATCAAAAACCCAAACCTCTGCTGGTTCTCAGACCATTGCCCCCTTGCTGAGGTAGCAGGTACTGAGGTACCCCTCCACCCACTCACTCCTCTCTTCTGTTGACAGTGCCCGCACTGGGTCCCACCAGGTCCTCTTACCAACTAACCCAAAGCTCAAACCAGCTGAGGAGAGCCCTCAGACCTCTATCCAAGATGTAATGAAAATGGCCTTTAAAGTTGCTTTGTCATCACTGAAAACAGTTTACTACAAATTTAAAGTCCCTCTGCGTTTTGGGATACTCACTACCATCTTCCCCTCTGCTTGACCTGTTCTACTGCTCAAATATTTGTTGCTAGGAAAATTCCAAACCACTTTCCCATTATTTTTTTACATCTCTCTTTTCTCATTCTCAGATCCTCGTAGCTGCTCTCAGCCCCACCTTCTCTGTCTTTCCCCTCTATACCAGGCCCACAGAAAAGTCTTTAACTGACCTTCTCCAGAAGTCTTCACCATGGCTGACTTTAGGACTTTCAGCAAAAGAGTCCCTATAAAAAAGTTCAATGTAGTTAAACTTCCTATTTTCATGTTGCCCTGTTCTACTTGGCCACTGGCTAAAAAAATCAGCACTCCTAATCCAGACACCCCCTTACTAGTTTTTCACAAAAATATGTGAACAAGGCCTCTGGCCTTGACGTGGGGCTTCACAGAGATGGCTACATTTCTAAGTTAACGAAGTTAGCAACTGGGCTCCGTAGTAACAGCTGGCAATGGGAAAATAAGAAAGGGAAGAAAAAGCTCTTTCCCTCCCAGGTGTCATTGAAAAGTTAACTTGCCCAGAACCGAGGAAAAAACAGAAACAAAAACTGCTTTTTTCAACTTCTGCAGACTGTGAACTTCTGAGCCACTTCCCTTACATGTTGGGTACAAAATTCTGAAACTACCTAAACTTGGGTTTCAGAGGATTAGTTGATTACAACAGAATCAATGCCCTCTGAATCTGGTTGCAACCAAATAGGACTGTTTCCCTGTCTTCAGTGCTATCTTAGGTGCGTTGCCTTGTCCTTCCCTACTACAGCATGATTCTATATACTTAAACATTGTTAATGTTTTCATGAAATGGTCAACAGATGTGATTAATTGTGTAATCGTGCAGATGTTTCCCAGAGTGCTCTATCACGACGCAGATTCATTTGAAGATCAAATAGGGGGGCATTCAACCCGGTTCCACTGAAAATATATATCTCTCAATGTAGCCATCCTATTAGGAATAGAAATTGCTGCACTGGTGGCCACGGGAACCACTGCCTTTGTCCAAGGGACTCAACAAATGACCCAACAAATGACAGAAATAGACCAAAACTAAGATATTAGAAACCTCCATCAGAGCTTTGCATGAGTCTTTTACCTCTCTCTCTGAAGTTGTTTTTCAGACCACTCGAGGGTTGGACCTCCTCGTCATGAGAGAGGGGGGCTTTGTGCTACATTGAGAAAAGAAAGTTGTTTGTATGCCGAGCATACTGGACTTGTAATAAAATCTAAGAGTAAATTAAAAAGATGCCTTGAAAAGCATCAACGAGACAGAGAGGCCCAAAAAAGGTGGTTTGAGTCTTGGTTCACACAGTCTTCCTGGTTAACGACGTTTTTATCAACCCTGGCCGGTCCAATAGTAATCCTCATGTTATTGCTAACTATTAAACCCTGTTTTCTCATCCGTGTAATTTCTTTTCTCCAGGCTCAAATTGGACGAGTTAAACTTATGGTAATACCCTACTAGTATACATAGAATGTGACACCCCCCCAATGATCATTTTTATGATTAAAAGTAGCCAGAAGAAGAAGTGGGGAATAAAAGGTTAGTAAAATAGGTACTTGTCACTTCCTGTTTTTCTGTATGCTTAACAAAACACTGTTGAAATCTTGAGAAATGCTTGCAAATCTTGTTTCCAGTATGTGCTGTCCCCAACTGCCCAACTGCAGAATGTGCTCCCTCACCCAGTTGCACGCAAATCGCCCACTCACCCCGATCCATCAATAAACTTCCCTCCCTGCCCTCTCCAGGTAATGTATATAAGCTCTACTTAAGCTATTCTCAGGGCTATCTGCTCTATTCAAGTGAGCTCTGAGCACCAGCATGCTGGACACTCAATAAACCCTTTGCTGTTGCATGAGATAATCTGTTGGTGGGTTCCTCCTGTGAAGCTCGCCGGACATTTACTATAATGATTGAATGTAGAAGAGAACATCCAGTCAAAAAGGGATAGTTGATAGAAATAGGAAGATAGTACGTTTAGGAAGAAGTGTGAGTATACCATTTGGAACAAAAGTTCTTTAACAATAGGGTTTCGGTTACAGAGTGATTGTTAAAGTCAGCACATATGAAGAGTCAGTCACTATGATGAGCTGGGAAAAAATGTAGAAAAGCAGATATCAATAGAGACATTACGAAATCAGGCAAAGTATAAAGTGAGTGATAGGATCAGACATTTTCAACAGGGTTGAGTTTGAATACATAACATTAGGAAGAAAAAAATATGTGGTCACCAATAGGATTGACATTTGAGAGCATTAGGCAACCTGGACATAGATGTTTTTAGTAATCCATGTTCACTTTCCATTTAGTCCTTCGTGCAATCATAACCGTGACCATTACATTATTTGTCCAGAATACTACTGTGATAAAATGTATATGTAGATCAGGTGACATGAGTATTTCTTCCACCATTTCTGGAAGCAATATATTCAAGACGTAAAATTAGTATTGGGGTTACAAAGAGGTGCACCCTGTGTCTATGAATTTAGAGATAAAGTACGAATAGACAATACAGTGAATAAATAATATAACTTGTTCCAACTTTAAATAATGGATTGAACTGATATCTTAAAAATTACAGGAAATCTTATATTGATATACAATCATTCATTCCCACCAATTATACATCTAATGGTAATATTAGTGTTTTGGTTTATCATGAACAGTGTGTGAGTTTTGTTTCAAAAGTGATTATGGAAATCGAAAATAATATGTTTGGAAAGAAGTCTCATGAATAGACCAGTCAGGAAACCTGGAGGAATGCATATGTTGTAAAGCAGGAAGCGATTGAAATTGAATCAAATGCCTATAAATTTGCTAATTTGTGGATGAAATATATATCCTATGATGTGCATAAACTCATGAAATAGTAATGTACCATTGTTGAATAAAAATGAACGTCAAAATACACATCATGTCCCATAGGAATCTACTGGCATTGATTTTAAACTGGGTCAGTTACTGTAGAAATATTAGGATTCTCATGCATTATTCACCGAATTTAGTTATCTTTTTTTTTTAATTTTTATATATGGTTGCTCAAAACATTACATAGTTCTTGATAAATAATATTTCACACTTTGATTTATGTGGGTTATAAACTCCCATTTTTGCCCCGTTTACAGATTGCAGAATCACATCAGTTACACATCCATTGATTCATATATTGCCATACTAGTGTCTGTTGTATTCTGCTGCCTTTCCTATCCTCTACTATCCCCCCTCCCGTCCCCTCTCCTCCTCTCTTCTCTCTCTACACCCTCTACAGTAATAAATTTCTCCCCCTTGTATTATTTTTCCCTTTCCCCTCACTTCCCTTTGTATGTAATTTTGTATAACCCTGAGGTTCTCCTTCCATTTCCATGCAGTTTCCATTCTCTCTCCCTTTCCCTTCCACCTCTCATCCCTGTTTAATGTTAATCTTCTTCTCATCCTCTTCATACCTATTCTGTTCTTAGTTAATCTCCATATATCAAAGAAGACATTTGGCATTTGTTTTTAAGGGATTGGGTAGCTTCATTTAGCATAATCTGCTCTAGCGCCATCCATTTCCCTGCAAATTCTTTGATTTTGTCATTTTTTAATGCACAGTAATACTCCATTGTGTATAAATGCCACATTTTTTTATTCATTCTTCTATTGAAGGGCATCTAGGTTGGTTCCACAGTCTTGCTATTGTGAATTGTGCTGCTATGAACATCGATGTAGCAGTGTCCCTGTAGCATGCTCTTTTTAGGTCTTTAGGTTTTAGACCGAGAAGGGGAATAACTGGGTCAAATGGTGGTTCCGTTCCCAGCTTTCCAAGAAATCTCCATACTGCTTTCCCATTTGGCTGCACCAATTTGCAGTCCCACCAGCAATGTACAAGTGTACCTGTTTCCCCAGATCCTCGCCAGCACTTGTTGTTGTTTGACTTCATAATGGCTGCCAAACTTACTGGAGTGAGATGGTATCTTAGGGTGGTTTTGATTCACATTTCTCTGACTGCTGGAGATGGTGAGAATTTTTTCATGTACTTGTTGATTGATTGTATGTCCTCCTCTGAGAAGTGTCTGTTCAGGTTCTTGGCCCATTTGTTGATTGGGTTATTTGTTATCTTATTGACTAATTTTTTGAGTTCTTTGTATACTCTGGATATTAGTGCTCTATCTGAAGTGTGAGGAGGAAAGATTTGTTCCAAGGATGTAGGCTCCCTATTTACCCCTCTTACTGTTTCTTCTGCTGAGAAAAAACTTTTTAGTTTGAGTAAGTCCCATGTGTTGATTCTAGTTATTAACGCTTGTGCTATGGGTGTCCTATTGAGGAATTTGGAGGCGACCCCACAGTATGTAGATCGTAGACAACTTTGTCTTCTATCAAACACCATGTCTTGATTTGATATCAAGCTCCTTGTTCCATTTTGATTTAACTTTTGTGCATGGCAAGAGAAAGGGATTCAGTTTCTTTTTGTTACATATGGATTTCCAGTTTTCCCAGCACCATTTGTTGAAGATGCTATCATTCATCCATTGCATGCTTTTAGCCCCTTTATCAAATATAAGATAGTTGTATTATTTTGGATTGGTTTCTGTGTCCTTTATTCTTTACCATTGGTCCACCCACCTGTTTTGGTACCAGTACCATGCTATTTTTTTTACTATTGTTCTGTAGTATAGTTTGAAGTCTGGTATCGCTATACGGCCTGATTCTCACTTCCTGCTTAGTGTTGTTTTTGCTATTCTGGGTCTTTTATTTTTCCATATGAATTTCATGATTGCTTTCTCTATTTCTACAAGAAATGCCGTTGGGATTTTGAATTGCATTGCATTACACATATAGAGAACTTTTGGTAATATCGCCATTTTGATGATGTTAGTTCTGTCTATCTATGAACAGGGTACATTTTTACATCTTCTAAGATCTTCCTCTATTTTTCTCTTTAGGGTTCTGTAGTTTTCCTTGTATAAAACTTGCACCTCTTTTGTTAGGTTGATTCCCAATTATTTTTTTTTTTTTAGTATATTGTGAATGGAGTGGTTGTCCTCATTTCCGTTTCAGAGGATTTGTCAGTGATATTCAGGAATGTCTTTGATTTATGAGTGTTGATTTTATATCCTGCCACTTTGCTGAATTCATTTATTAGCTCTATTAGTTTCTTTGTAGACCCTTTTGGGTCTGCTAGGTATAGAATCATGTCATCTGCAATAGTGATAATATAAGTTCTTCTTTTCCTATTTATATGCCTTTAATTTCTTTTGTCTGTCTAATTGCTCTGGCCAGTGTTTCGAGAACTATGTTGAACAGAAGTGGTGAAAGAGGGCATCCCTGTCTTGTTCCATATTTTAGGGGGAATGCCTTCAATTTTTCTCCATTCAGAATGATGCTAGCCTGAGACTTAGCATAGATTGCTTTTAAAATATTGAGGTATGTTCCTGTTATCCCTAGTTTTTCTAGAGTTTTGAACATAAAGGAATGCTGTACTTTGTCGAATGCTTTTTCTGCATCTATCGAGATGATTATATGGTTCTTATTTTTAAGTCTATTGATGTGATGAATAACATTTATTGATTTCCGTATATTGAACCAGCCTTGCATCCCACGGATGAATCCTATTTGATCATGGTGCACAATTTTTTTGATATGCTTTTGTATCTGATTTGCCAGAATTTAATTGAGGATTTTTGCCTCTAGGTTCATTAGAGATATTGGTCTGTAGTTTTCTTTCTTTGAAGTGTCTTTGTCTGGTGTAGGAATCAGAGTGATGTTGACCTCATAGAATGAATTTGGAAGAATTCCCTCTTTTTCAATTTCCTGAAATAACTTGAAAAGTATTGGTATTAGTTCCTCTTTAAATATTTTGTAAAACTCTGCTATATACCCATCAGGTCCTGGGCTTTTCTTACTTGGTAGTGTTTTGATGTTTTTTTTCTATTTCCTCAATTGATATTGGTCTGTTTAGGTTGTTTATATCCTCCTGACTCAATCTGGACAGATCATATGACTTAAGAAATTTATCGACGCCTTCACCGTCTTCTATTTTATTAGAGTACAAAGATTCAAAATAATTTCGGATTATCTTCTGTATATCTGAAATATCTGTTATGATGTTGTCTTTTTCATCCCATATGCTAGTAATTTGAGTTCTCTCTCTTCTTGTCTTCGTTAGCATGGCTAATGTTCTGTCGATTTTTTTTATTTTTTCAAAGAACCAAATGGGTTGACGTGTCTGCCGCGCTTGCAGGCCGCTGGGCCTGTTCCGCCTGTCGGTTGCAGGTCTGCCTACCTTGCGGGAGCGGGTGGTGGCTCTGCTCTGGCCCTACTGCCATTGGGGTGTCGTGACTACCATGCTGGCAGATCGCTGGGCCTGTTCTGGGTGCGGGCAAAGGCTCTGCTCTGCCCCTACTCCAATTGGGTTGACGTGACTACCACGCCGGTTGGCCGTTGTGCTTGTACTGGGCGCGGGAGAAAGCTCTGCTCTGCCACTACTCCAATTGGGGTGTCATGTCTACCATGGTGGCAGGCCGCTGTGCCTGTTCCGCAGGTCAGTCACAGGTCTGCTTTTGTTGCGGGCGTGGGCGGAGGCCTGCTTGGCCCCTACTACAATTTGGGTGACGTGACTACCACACCAGCTGGTGACTGGGCCTTATCCGGGCACGGGCAGCGGCACTGCTATTTCCCTACTCCATTTGGGGTGACGTGGCTACCACGCCTGCGGGCCTGATGAATCTTCCTCTATGTTTCTAGAGAGAATTACGGAGGCATATAGGAGATATACTCCTTTCGTTCCTCATGCAGAGGATCAAAAAGCATCTGTCACAATGGCCTTTATTGGGCATGCTGCCTTGGATATTTAAAGAAAGTTACAATGCTTAGATGGATTACAAGATATGACTTTGAGAGATTTAGTCAGAGAAGCCGAGAAAGTATACTATAAGAGAGAAACTGAGGAAGAGAAGGGAGCAAAAGGACGATAAAAGAAACAAAAGACAGACTAAGGAGTTGACTAAGGTCCCGGTCACAACAACAAAAGGGCCAGAAATTAAGAAACAGGGAGACAGGAAGGGATACCTGGTCCCACGCCAGAGGCCACCCCTGACCTCAGATCAATGTGCCTACTGTAAAGAAAGAGGACACTGGGTTCAAGAGTGCCCTAGAAAGAGGCAGCCAAGCCAGCCAGCCATTCTGACTCTTCAGCATGACTACGAAAGTCGGGGCTCAGATCCCCTCCCTGAGCTCACCGTATCTTTTGAAGTGGAGGAGACCCCAGTAAACTTTGAAGGGGATACAGGGGCAACAAACTCAGCGCTTAAGGCCCCATTGGGCCCTGTATCAAATAAAAGGTCTCTAGTTCAAGGGGCTAATGGCAGTAAATATCGGACTTGTACAACTAAGAGGATCATGGACCTGGGGAAAGGAAAAATCCATCACTCCTTTTTAGTAATTCCAGAATGCCTGGCCGACTTTTTCTGTACGTCATGGGGATGTGAGCATACAGGGGCTGCCTGATGGAACACAAACTCCTCATCAAATTCAGTACACAGCATTGGCCATATTACCAATTAGATAACCAAAACCGATGGCCCCCAGAGGGGTCTCTAGATCCTCAAATTCTGCGTGACCATTTTTTTTTTAAAGAGAGAGGCGAGAGACAGAGAGACAGAGAGAATTTTTAATATTTATTTTTTAGTTTTTGGCGGACACGACATCTTTGTTTGTATGTGGTGCTGAGGATCAAACCCAGGCCGCACGCATGCCAAGCGAGCGTGCTACAATTGAGCCACATCCCCAGCCCTGTGTGACCTTTTTAACTTCTGCAAGTGCTCAAAAGGGTGAAAGGAGATTCCCCTATGGGCAGGCCTTTTCCATCCTTCACTCATATCCTGAACTATGCTTATCCAATAGATCCTCACCTTCAGCCTTGTGCTCCAGAGTCTCTGCTGTCACTCTCACCTCAGCAACCTGATTTCTCCCCTCCAATTATTAGATCAAAAACCCAAAACTCTCCCGGTTCTCAGACCATCGCCCCCTTGCTGAGTTAGCAGGTACTCAGGTTCTCATCCACCGACTCACTCCTCTCTTCTCCTGTCCGTGCCCGCACCGGGTCCCACCAGGTCCTCTTACCAGCTAACACAAAGCTGAAACTAGCAGAGGAGAGCCCTCAGACTCCTATCAAAGATGTAATGAAAATGGCCTTTAAAGTTGCTTTGTCATCACTGAAAACAGTTTACTAAAAATTTAAAGTCCCTCACATGCATTTTGGGATACTCACTCTTGTCTTCCCCTCTGGTCTACCTGTTCTGCAGCTCAAGTTTTTGTTACTAGGAAAATACCAAACCCCTTTCCCATTATTCTTTTACATCTCTCCTTCCTTATTCTCAGATCCTCGGAGCTGCTGTCAGCCCCACCTTCCCTGTCTTCCCCTTCTGTACCAGGCCTACAGAAAATTCTTAACTGACTTTCTACAGAAGTCTTCACCATGGCTGACTTTAGGACTTTCAGCAAAAGAGTCCCTATAAAAGAGTTCAATGTAGATAAACTTCCTCTTTTAGTGTTGCCTTGTTCTACTTGGCCACTGGCTAAAAAAATAAGCACTTCTATGCTAGACACCCATTACTTGTTTTCCACAAAATATATGAACAAGGCCTCTGGCCGTGAGCTGGGGCTTTACAGAGATGGCTATATTTCTAAGATAAAGAAGTTACCATCAGGGCTCCATGGTAACAGCTGTCAGGGGCGAAAAATAAGAAAGGTAGGAAAAAGCTCTTTCCCTCCCAGGTGTCCTTGAAAAGTTAACTTTCCCAGAACCGAGGAAAAAACAGAAACAACAACGGCTTTTTTGAACTTCTGCAGACTGTGAACTTCTGAGCCCCTTCCCTTACATGTTGGGTACAAAATTCTGAAAGTACCTATACTTGAGTTTCAGGAGAATAATTGACTACAACAGAAGCAATGCCCTCTGAATATGGTTGCAACCAAATAGGACGGTTTCGCTGTCTTCTTTGCTATCTTAGGTGCCTTGCCTTGTCCGTCCCTACAACAGCATAATTGTATATAATTAAACATTGTTTATGTTTTCATGAAATGGTCAACAGATGTGATTAATTGTGTAATGGTGCAGATGTTTCCCAGAGTGCTCTATCATGATGCAGGTTCATTTGAAGATCAAATAGGGGGGCATACAACCCGTTTCAACTGGGAACATATATCCCTCACTTTAGCCATCCTATTCGGAATAGGAGTTGCTGCAGGGGTGGGCACAGGAACCACTGCCCTCGTCCATGGGACACAACAAATGACCCAATTAGAAGAAGCAATAGACCAAAACTAAGATATTAGATACCTCCATCAGAGCTTTGCATGAATTTTTAACCTCTCTCTCTGAAGTTGTTTTACAGAACAGGTGAGTGACACAAAACACACACACACACAGAAAAAAAAATAGCAACATATATGTCAATCAAAATTCATCATAAAATATATATCATCCACAGATCCAAAAATATTCATTTTACTGAACATGGAAGCTCACCCATTGGTTGAATATTCAGTTCCAACACGGTTTAGTAGGAGTGATCTCTTCTCACAATTTGTATCTGCCAACTCATCCACCTCACAAGAATGTATGTGTGGTACCAGGTATGATTCTATATATCCATATAAAAATATATGTGCTGAATGGGCTACAGAGAAAGGGAGACAGGAATTCACAATTTGTTAACTTTAAAAACACATGGAGAACTATTTCAACAAAAAATTGACTAGATTTAACTCCTACTCTGTATCATGCAAAAGGCAAGTCCAAATATACACCATGACTCCTCTAAACTGCTTGTATTTCTATTCTGTTTGGGTTATTTTTCTCCATCCTATTAGAAATAGTATTCAGAGTCTGATAGGGTATGTGTTAGTGTCAGGGATTCAGTATTTCTAATAGAAAATAGGAAATTGAATCCAATGTGTATGCAAATATATGCTACACAAAAATCTTCCCACTCTCATCCAGAACAATGCTTTAACATTACTTTCGCCTCAAGTAAGACACAATTATAGGAGAAGAGTTAGAAAATCTGTGAATTGCTATCTGGAATGGAAAATGGTCCAGATTTCACATCTTTGGTGGAGGTAGAGGACTTTCTAAAAGTAAGGGACAGGGTAAACACTCCACAAACATGGAGCTCTTCTGGCCTAAGGACTTTTTGAGAATCTCACTCTGAGGTTGGGCACTTGAAATTTAGGTTGTTTTCAGGAGCTTTATCTTCTTTTGTAGTGAGAACATCAAAGGTGGGTCTCCATCACTTTGACCTGAAGGACATGGGTTCTTATTTTCCAATTAACATGAAGCAGGAGGCCTGAATCCTCTCTTTGTTGGTAAACAGTGACCACTGGTGACTAAATGTCTCCCCATGTGAACTGTGAAGCCATTTTGTCCTCCTCCACTTTTTGTGGTGTTTTTCCTGCTGCACTGAGAGTTTAGTATTTGCTTCATAAAATACAAGGAGCCCAACTGAGACACAGTGCTGGAGGGAGTTATGTCACGTGTGGTGGGTCAGGGTGTGCAGGAGAATGCACCAACCAGGCTTCTATCCCTCATAGCTTGCCCCATTGCCCCCTTGTCCATATGACCCTTATTCTGAACATTGCCCTGAAACCTCTCCATATAAAAAGATGACTTTACAAATAAGGATCTGCTGGCTGCACCATGTCAGTCACAAGCCATTTGGAATCCAATGGTAGATCCTCATGGCCCTACTACTGATGTTTTTTCACACACCTGCCCACCAGTGCTCTAGGCCCACTACTCAGCAGACTCAAACGTACTGGCATCTCTTTTCTACAACATTTTCATGAAATCCAGTCAATCAAGGCACTGTCTGGTATACTCATGATCAGCAACAGGACATTCAAAGGTTCTCCAGTGCCACCTGGTCATGGAAATTTTAATAACTACATGGTATTCATCTAGCCATTGTTAAGGATGAAGTTGGAGGCACTGTGGGTTTCAATTCATTCAGAAACCATTAAATAATGAGGAAGCTCATTTTCAATGAAAGCTCTGGAGAACACTCACAGGCAAGGCTTCCCAAAGAGTGGCCAAAAGGTCACATGAAGATAGGTAAATTGAGGTCTACAATGTGAGGTCCATGTGTGTTTTGACACTCAACTATGGCTGCCAAGTCTTTCAGAATAAAATCATGTGTTATCCTGGCTGAGATTCTCAGTGCTCTGTGGAAAGCCACCCTGGGCATAGATCTCAGTTTCCAAGGGCGACTCTCATGCGTGGCCTCCTAATATCCCAACACAATTCATGGCAATACTTCTCTGAGTTCAGTTCCAGAACGCAGTCTCTAAGGGGAATCCAACCAGAGTTCAAGCCCAGGTGGACCAAGATATTTCTTACAACCACCACACAAATGACCACAATTAAAACCAAAACACTCAAACAAGGTCCTCATCTTCTTCCATATAGTCACTCATCGTAACCTCTGGCTGAAGGTCTCCATGAATGGCTCACCCAAAGACAGTGTCCAAATAAACTCCCTTGCCCCTCATTTGCCTAAAGTCATGTTGGCCTGGACACCCTTCCTGTGAACCAGGAGTGATCAAATAAGCCTCCCGTTAATACTGCTCTGTTTCTCCAATTTGTGGCCTACTGACTTTCAATTATAGATTTTTTATGTGATTTGGAGTCATGCAAAAACCTAAGCACCTCTGCAGTGATTTGAAGAACTCATTTGACCCAAGGAATACCAATTCTCACTTAATGGAAGTCAGGAACCTAACAGAGGAAGACGAGACACTTCATCCACAATGACTGATCTTTTGGCAATTATGGTTTTGGATGCACACATGGGATCATTCTTTAGATCCATCAGCTGCTGAGAATCAAAGTCACAGCCACATACAAGGCCAAGAGGCTAATTCAGACACATCCCTTTCCAAAGCATTTAAGAAAGAGCCACAAGTGATGCCCATTCATTTCCATTTGAAAACTGTTTTCTTCAGGCTTCACAAAGGGGTGGCCTGAGGCAAAGACCTTCCTGATATTCAGGGCAACAGAACAATAGGTAAGCAAAAGGCCAAAAGCAGGGTATATCCACTGAGACTTTCCTGGTCACATTGATATCTGAGTTTTCTGAGATGCTGGCCATTCCCTTCAGCTTTCCTGTACATGGCCATGTCACAGACCTTGGAGGTGTTACATATCTTGGACACAAAACCATGAGCCTATTCTGGAGAGTGGCCAGAATTCAGAAGAAAACAGAGACTTAGGAAGGTAGTACGTATTGCCCATCCATAAGGCAAGCCGCACTCTATTCATAAATTAGGCAGGATGCATAATGGGAAGCTTTCTACTAGACAGGACACATCCATTGTTGCATTCTCTTTTCTCATGTCTACAACCGCGGACACAGTGGGATACACAGACATAGAAACACTCATCTTGTCAAACGACTTACTAGATACAGTTCACTTCAAATCAAACAAACCGCCTTTCGTACCTATTCTCTGAACATGAGACAAAACAACAAACCCACACTCACAAATGCACCTCCTTCCCTCAAGTAGGTCTGTGACTCTCCGGAGTTAACTCTGACTGGTGGGCCATATTATGTTCCCCCAAAATGGCGTGTCCTCTATCAGATCTGGTTTCCTTGACCAACTCTGTGAAGTTGTCAGGAAAAAGTGGCCAGCTACTACCTGCTTTCGCAGGAAAAGTATCTCTTCAGAGCTCTCCTGGTATTTGGCTATACTCACATCAGGAGGTACCAAGAAAGACTGACTCTGTCCTTGGAAAATCCAATCAAGTGAGCCCACAGGGACATGGACTGGGATTGCCTCTCGGTGTCTTGGTTCTTGGATAGCAAGTTCAGAGTGTTCCATCACCAAGGAAATGAGGTATGTCACTTTCTTTGGAACTGAATGAGGCCACTGCCTTGGCAACCACTTTGTCCTAACACTTGCTTCCAAGGGTCCCATGAGATGGAGGCTGCTCCTACTTCCTGGAACACTTTCACAAGTTAGAATGGTATATCAACCATAGACACCTGGGAACAGCTCTCCACACAGGTCTGGTTTAGTCCATCTTCTCTAAAATAAGTAGAGAGATGCTGATTCGGACACATCCCTTTATCCTGACCAGGTTGTTTGACTTGGAATAGGACTTTTGCTCTCTCAGGTCTTTCATACCTTCCTACAACTTCTCCAAGTATTATTTCTGCATGGACCTTTGAGGTTTTCAGCAGGTGGAAGGTCCCCTAATTCCCTGTATTTTAAGAACAACTCTGTTGCTGCTCTTCTGTAAAATGAGATTTAGGGAACAGTGTATGTTTAGGGTTAATAACAGGTTCAATTTGGGTTAGGAATCATTCTGGGCGATGAATAATGGTATTGAGAACGTGCGATAATTACAAGAATATAGAGGTGAAATATCAGTATGGAAACAGAAATCTAGGTATGATTTGAAGCACAGGACCTTGTACCTTGGTAGATTTAATGTAGAAGAGAACATCCAGTCAAAATGGATAGTCGGTAGGATTAGGAAGATAGTCGGTAGGTTTAGGAAGAAGAGTGAGTATAGGATTTGGACCAAAAGTTCTTTAGCAATAGGGTTTCTGTTAGAGAATGAATGAAAATTTCAGCACATGTGAAGAGTCAGTCACAACGATGAACTGGGGAAAATAAGTAGGAAAGCAGGTATCAATAGAGACATTATGAAATCAGGCAAAGTATAAAGTGAGTTATAGGATTAGACATTTTCAACAGGGTTTAGTTTGAATATATAATCATTGGAAGAAACAAATATGTTGTCACCAATAGGATTGACATTTGAGAGCATTAGGCAACCTTCACATGGATGTTTTTAGTTATCCATGTTCACTTTCCTTTTAGACTTCGGTACAATCATAAGTGTGACCTTTACATTTTTTGTTCAGAATTTTACTGTGATAAAATATATATGTGGATCAGGTGACATGAGTATTTCTTCCACCATTTCTGGGAGCAATATTTTGAAGACATATACATTAGTGTTAGGGGTACACAGAGGTGTACCCTGTGTCTATGAATATAGAGATAATGCATGAATAGACCATCCTGTGAATAAATAATTTAACTGGTTCCACTTTAAATAATGAATTGAATTGATATCTAAAAATATATAAGAAATCTTATATTGATATATAATCATTCATTCCAACCAGTTATACATCTAATAGTAACTTTAGGATTATGGTTTATCATGAAGGGTGTTTGAGTTTTGCTTCATAAGAGATAAAGAAAAATGAAAATATTGTGATTGGAAAAAGTCTTATGAAAAGACCAGTCAAGAAACATGGAGGAATACATGTGTTCTGAAGCAGGAAGTGACTGATCATTAAACAAATGCCTACAAGTTTTCTAACTTGTGGATGAAATATATATCCTATGATGTGCAAAAACTGAAGAAATAGTAATGTACCAGTGTTGAATAGAAATGAACGTCAAAATACACATCATGTCCCCTAGGAATCTACTTGCATTGATGTTACACTGGGTAAGTATCTGTAGAAATATTAGAGTTTGTATTCACCATTCTATGAAGTTACTTTTCAGTACTAGGAAAGAAATATATATTTCAGGTGGATGATTATTTCTGAGTATAATCTTGTGGAAAGTTTGTTATAAATCCACATATATGAATATGAATGAATTTAGGGAGCGTATAATAAGACACATATATTTCATATTTTGAAAAATCTGGAGAGTATATATATATATATATATATATATATATATATATATATGCACGCACACGCACAGACATTAAAAAGTAGCAATATAGGAGATCCAACATGGTGGCGAACATGGAGAAATCAAGTCTCTGACCTCTTAAGCTGCGCAGGCATAGGGAGTCATAAACTGTCTAAATGCTGTTTGTTCAGAATCACTAGGCAATGCTGACCTGACATGGATCTGGTGCGAACAGTCTGGGCCCCTCAGAAAACACACAGAGCCCGGATCAGCTGCATAGAAGCTCAGATTTGCCTGCTTCTTGTGTCTCAGAACTAACATTCCCTCTGAAATAACTGGTCGGCCCTTCTGAATTTACAGAGGTAAAAGGCCACTGAATTGAAATGGGGCTTCGGAGACACAGTCAGGACCCATCCGTTGCATTGGTCACCTGGCAAAAGGAATGAACGGTCACCATTTGCATGGGATACCACCATAGAAGAGAACTGACGTCATGGGCAGAGGAGATAACTTCATTGAAACCAGTACGACAGGTGTGTAATTCCCTATGCATCTCTCTCCACACAGCGGGGAAACATTAAGGGCCCCTTCCAGCTCTCCTTTAAGGGGCCCTCCCAGGTCTCCCGTGAGAAAGATGGCCAGACCGAGGGAATCATGTGTGCTGTGGGACTCGTGGCATGGAATTCCCGGCTACCGCTCCCACCAGTGCTGACAACTGAGGTCTCTTACACCAGCTAATGTGGGCATGGATACCAGAGAGCAAGCAAATTCGCTGGGGGTTCCCAGCCCCAAGCTCTACAAACTTAGGGTCTGAGGGAGGCAAACAGGGAGACAGTGGCAGGCGTTGATGAAAACAGGACTACCAGGAACAGAGACCTGACGTGTAGCAAGTATTGTGGTTAGTGTCACAGTTGAGCGGAGCCTGGCTTGAGGAAACACTAGAGTAGGTCCTAGGCACTCAGGATTGGAGAACCGCCCAGTCTGGGAGGAAGAGCTGCTGCACAGTGATTGGTTCCCACCTATTGAGAGGAGAAGCTTGGACCAGTGAGCACAGCTCCACCTACTGGAAGAGAAGTTAATTGAACTCTATGACTGCATGTATTATTATTATTATTATTTTATTTTTACTTTTTTTCTTTCATTTTCATTTTTTGTTGTTGTTCTTTAACTTATTTTAATGTTTTTTTTTAAATTTTACTATTATTATTATTTTAAATTTTAATTTTCATTTTTAATTATCATTATTATTTTTAAAAAATATTTCTTTCTTTATTTTCTATTTTTTTCTTTTGTCTTTTCATTTCTTTTCAATTTTCTTATTCCCTCATCCTTGAATTCTACCTGCCTATTCTCATTCTCTTTAGTGACTTCTTCCCATCCCTTCTGATATCTTTCCTCCCAAGCTTCAAATAAATTTATAAGAATAAGCAGTAACTCAGCACTCAAACAAACAAGAAGTAACATGAGCAGCATAAAAAAGCAAGAAAGAAAAGGAGTACAAACAATGAAGGATAACCTAAATATTCAGGAGGTCCTAGAATCATCAGAAAAATGGTCATATAAAAAACTCAAGGAATACCTTAGACAGATGGAATGAAACCTTAAAGAGGATACGAGAGAGCAAATAAATACAGTGAAAGAACACATTGAAAATGAATTACATAAACAGATAAAAGAAGAAGTTAATCTTCTTTATCAGGAGATAGAGATTATAAAAATTCAAAGAATAATTCTAGAAATGAAGAAAACGATAAACCAAATTAAAAACTCAATTGAGAGTATCACTAACAGAGTGGAGCAAGTAGAAGACAGAATGTCACATAATGAAGACAAAATATATCATCTTGAAAAGAGTCTAGCCAACACAGAAAGGCTGGTAAAAAATCACGAGAAAAACATCCAAGAGATATGGGATAACATAAAAAAACCAAACTTATGAGTCATCTGGATAGAGGAAGGTACAGAGATTCAAACCATGGGAATGAGTAACCTGTTGAATGAAATAATTACAGAAAATTTTCCAGAAATAAAAAAGGAAACGGATATACAAATTGAAGATGCTTACAGGACACAGAGCACACAAAATCACAGTAGACCAACGCCAAGACACATTGTTATGAAGATATCCAATATACAGAACAAAGAGAAAACATTAAAAGCTTCAAGAGAAAGGAGGAAGATTACATTCAGGGGTAAACCAATATAGTTAACAACCTATTTTTCATCACAGACACTGAAAGTGAGAGGATCCTGGAACAACGTATTTCAAACATTGAAAGACAATGGATGCCAAACAAGAATTCTGTATCCAGCAAAATTCAGCTTCAGGTACGACAACGAAATAAAAATCTTTCATGATAAAGAAAAGCTAAAAGAATTTGCAGCAAGAAAACCACCATTGCAAAGTGTCTTGAGCAAAACACTACACGAGGAAGAGATAAAAAACAACAACCAAAACCATCAGTGGGAAGTGCCTCAGTAATGACAGAGGGCGGGGGAAAAGCTAATCATGGAGAAACAAAGTAAATTTAAAAAAACGATAAATATTCAAACATGGATGGCAGTAGAAACCATATATCAATAGTAGCTCTAAACACTAATGGCTTAAACTCTCCAATAAAGCAACATAGGCTTGTAACTTGGATTCAAAAAACAAATCCAACAATATGTTGCCTCCAGGAGACATATCTGAATGGAAAAGACATACACAGGCTGAAGGTGAAAGGTTGGGAAAAAATATTCCATGCACACGGTCCTCAAAAGCAAGCAGGGGTGGCCATCCTCAAATCGAATTAAATCGACTTCATGACTAATTTAATCAAAAGGGATAATGAAGGAAATTATATACTGTTAAAAGGAACCATTCACCAACAAGACATAAAAATTATCAATATTTACGCACCATTAAATGGTGCTGCAACGTTCATAAAACAAATTCTCCTCAAGTTCAAGAATCAAATAGACCACAACACAATAATTATGGGTGACTTCAACACACCTCTCTCACCATTGGACAGATCCTCCAAATAAAAGTTGAATAAAGAAACTATAGAACTCAATATCACAATCAATAACCTAGACTTAACTGACATATATAAAATATATCAACCATGATCAAGTGGATATACTTTTTTTTTTAAGCAGCACATGGATCCTTCTCAAAAATAGACCATATATTATGCCATAGAGCAACCCTCAATAAATATAAAGTGGTGGACATAATACCATGAATTTTATCTGATTATAATGGAATGAAACTGGAAACCAATGAAAAAGAAGGAAGGAAAAATCCTACATCACATTGAAAATGAACAACATTTTACTGAATGATTAATGTGTTACAGAAGGCATAAATGAGAAAATCAAAAAATTCTTCGAGATAAATGAAAATACAGACACAACATATCGGAATCTATGGGACACAATGAAAGGAGTTTTAAGAGGGAAATTCACCACCTTGACGTCATTCCTCAAAAATAGGAAAGAACAACAAATAAATGAGCTCACACTTCATCTCAAAGCCCTAGAAAAGGAAGAGCAAAACATCAGCAAATGTAGCAGAAGGCAAGAAATAACTAAAATCAGAGCGGAAAACAACAAAATTGAAACAAAAGAAACTATTGAAAAAATTACAAAACTAAAGCTTGGTTCTGCAAAAAATAAATAAGAACAATAGACCCTTAGCATCCCTTTATGTTCAAAACATTAGAAAAATTAGAGATAACAGGAACTTACCTCGACATTGTAAAAGCTATCTATGTTAAGCCTCAGGCTAGCATTATTCTGAATGGAGAAAAATTGAAGCATTCCCTCTAAAATCTGGAACAAGACAGAGATGTCCTCTACCACCACTTCTATTCAATATAGTTCTCGAAACACTGGCCAGAGCAATTAGACAGATGAAAGAAATTAAAGGCATGAAAATAGGAAAAGAATAATTTAAATTATCACTACTTGCAGCTGACATAATTCTATATATAGAAGACCCAAAAGGGTCTACAAAAAAAAAAAAAAAAACTACTAGAACTAAGAAATGATTTCAGCAATGTGGCAGGATATAAAATCAACATTCATAAGTCAAAGGCATTTCTGTATATCAGTGACAAAACTTCTGAAACGGAAATGAGAAAAAAAACACTCCATTCACAATATCCTCAAAAAATAAAAATAAAATCCTTGGGAATCAACCTAACAAAAGAGGTGAAAGATTTATACAATGCAAACTACAGAACCCTAAAAAGAGAAGTAGAATAAGATCTTAGAAGATGGAAAAATATACACTGTTCATGGATAGGGAGAACTAACATCATCAAAATGGTGATATTCCCAAAAGTTCTCTATAGGTTTAATGCAATGCCAATCAAAATCCTAACGGCATTTCTTGTAGAAATAGAGAAAGCAATCATGAAATTCATTTGGAAAAATAAAATATCCAGAATATCAAAAGCAATTCTAACCAGGAAGTGTGAATCAGGCGGTATAGCGATACCAGATTTCAAACTAAATTTCAGAGCAATAGTAACAATGACAGCATGGTACTGGTACCAAAACAGGCGGGTGGACCAAAGGTACAGAATGGAGGACACAGAGATTAATCCACAATGCTACAACAATCTTCTATTTGATAAAGGAGCTAAAAGCATCAATGGAGGAAGGATAGCATCTTCAACAAATGGTTCTGGGAAAACTGGAAATCCATATGTAACAAAATGAAACTGAATCCCTTTCTCTTGCATGCACAAAAGTTCACTCAAAATGGATCAAGGACCTTGATATCAAATCAGAGACATGGCGTCTGATAGAAGAAAAAGTTGGCTACGATCTACATACTGTGGGGTCGGGCTTCAAATTCCTCAATAGGACATCCATAGCACAAGAGTTAATAACTAGAATCAACACATGGGACTTACTCAAAGTAAAAAGTTGTTTCTCAGCAAAAGAAACAATAAGAGAGGTAAATAGGGAGCCTAAATTCTGGGAACAAATCTTTACTCCTCACACTTCAGATAGAGCCCTAATATCCAGAGTATACAAAGAACTCAAAAAATTAAACAATAAGATAACAAATAACCCAATCAACAAATGGGCCGAGGACCTCCACAGACATCTCAGAGGAGGACATATAATCAACAAGTACATGAAAAAATGCTCACCATCTCCAGTAGTCAGAGAAAGGTGAATCAAAACCACCCTAAGATACCATCTCACTCCAGTAAGATTGGCAGCCATTATGAAGTCAAACAACAAGTGTTAGTGAGAATGTGGGGAAACAGGTACACTTGTACATTGCTGGTGGGACTGCAAATTGGTGCATCCAATTTGGAAAGCAGTATGGAGATTTCTTGGAAAGCTGGGAATGAAACCACCATTTGACCCAGCTATTCCCCTTCTCGGTCAATTCCCTAAAGACCTAAAAAGAGCATGCTGCAGGGACACTGCTACATCGATGTACATAGCAGCACAATTCACAATAGCAAGACTGTGAAACCAACCTATATGCCCTTCAATAGATGAATGGATAAAAAAATGTGGCATTTATACAGAATGGAGTATTGCTCTGCATTAAAAAATGACAAAAGTCATAGATTTGCAGGGAAATGGATGGCGCTAGAGCAGATTATGCTAAATGAAGCTACCCAATCCCTTAAAAACAAATGCCAAATGTCTTCTTTGATATATGGAGATTAACTAAGAACAGAATAGGTATGAAGAGGATGAGAAGAAGATTAACATTAAAACAGGGATGAGAGGTGGGAGGGAAAGGGAGAGAGAAGGGATATTGCATGGAAATGGAAGGAGACCCTCAGGGTTATACAAAATTACATACAAGAGGAAGAGAGAAGAAAGGGAAAAATAATACATGGGGAGAAATTTATTAAGGTAGAGGGGGTAGAGAGAGAAGATGGTAGGAGAGGGGAGGGGAGGGGGGATAGTAGAGGATAGGTAAGGCAGCAGAATACAACAGACACTAGTATGGCAATATGTGAATCAATGCATGTGTAACTGATGTGATTCTGCAATCTGTATACGGGGTACAAATGGGAGTTCATAACCCACTTGAATCAAAGTGACAAATATGATGTATCAAGAACTATGTAATGTTTTGAACAAGCATAAATAAAAATTTAAAAAAAAAAGAAAACTAACTTCGGTGAATGATGCACGCGAATCCTAATATTTGTACAGTAACTGACCCAGTTTAACATCAATGCAAGTAGATTCTTATGGTACATGATGTGTATTTTGACGTTCATTTTTATTCAACACTGGTACATACTATTTCATCAGTTTATGCACATCACAGGATATATATTTCATCCACAATTTAGCAAATTTATAGGCATTTGTTTCACTTTCAATCACTTCCTGCTTCAGAACACATGGATTCCTCCATATTTCTTGATTGGTAATTTCATGAGACTTCTTTCCAAACACATTATTTTCGATCCATAATCACTTTTGAAGCAAAACTCACACACACTTCATGATAAAAAATAACCCTAAGATTACAATTAGATATATAACTGGTTGGAATTAATGATTGTATGTCAATATATGATTTCTTATATATTTTCAGATAACAATTCAATCCATTATTTAAAGTGGAACCAGTTATATTATTTATTTACAGTATGTTCTATTCATGCATTATCTCTATATTCATAGACACAGGGTACACCACTTTGTACCCCCAATACTAATTTATATGTCTTCAAATATTGCTCACAGAAATGGTGGAAAAAATACTCATGTCACATGATCTACATATATATTTTATCACAATAATTTTCTGGGCACAAAATGCAAAGGTCACACTTATGATTGTACCAAATCCTAAATGGAAGTTGAATATGGATTACTAAAAACTTCCATTTCCAGTTTGCCTAATGCTTTCAAATGTCATTTCTATTGGTGACTACATATTTGTTTCTTCCTAAAATTATGTATTCAATCTCGATCCTGTTGAAAATGTCTAAACCTATCACTCACTTTACAATTGCCTGATTTTGTAATGTCTCTATTGATATCTTCTTTCCTATATTTTCCGCAGTTCATCATTGTGACTGACTCTTCGCATGTGCTGACATTTACATTCACTGTATAAATGAAACCCTATTGCTAAAGAACATTTGATCCAAATTTTATACTCACTCTTCTTCCTAAACCTACCGACTCTCTTCCTTATCCTACCCACTATCCCAATTTGAGTGGATGTTCTCTTCTACAATCAATCTTCCAAGGTACAAGGTCCTATGCCATTGATTATCAATTTATCTGAGACAACCGTGCAGAACATAATTAAAAGCTAAGTATCCCAATCAAGGGCCTCATTCCCTTCTGGGCTACAAATCTTACCAAATTTCTGTTTTCATACTTATATTTCACCTCTATAGTTTTATAAATATCACAGGTTCCCAATACCATTATTCATCCATCAGAATGATTCCGAACCCAAATTGAACATGTTATTAACCCTAACCATACACTGTTCCCTCAATCTAACTTTACAAAAGAGAAGGGACAGGGTTCGTCTTGCAATACAGCAATGTAGGGGATCTGCCACCTACTGAGAACCTCAAAGGTCCATGCATATTTGATCCCTGGAGAAGATGTAGGCAGCTATGAAAGACCTGAAAGACCAAAAGTCATCTTCTATGGCAAACAACCTGTTCAGGATGAAGGGTTGTGTCTGAGTAAGCCTCTCTCTTCTTAATGTAGAGAAGATGGACCAAACCAGGCCTATGAGGAGAGCTGTTCCCGCAAACTGGTGTGGCCAATTTGGAAAGCAGTATGGAGATTCCTGGGAAAGCTTGGAATGGAACCACAATTTGACCCAGCTATTGCCCTTCTCGGACTATTTCCTGAAGACCTTAAAATAGTGTATACCTCTGGGATACTGCCACATCGATGTTCTTAGCAGTACAATTCACAATTGCTGCACTGTGGGCCCAACCTAGATGCCCTTCAATAGATGAATGTATAACAAAAATGTGGCATTTATACACCATGGAGTATTACGCAGCACTAAAATATGACAAAATCATGGAATTTTAAGGGAAATGGATGGTAATAGAGCAGATTATGCTTAGTGAAACTAGCCAATCCCTAAAAAACAAATACCAAATGTCTTCTTGGATATAATGAGAGCAACTAAGAACAGAGCAGGGAGGAAGAGCAGGAAGAAAAGATTTACATTAACAGAGACATGAGGTGGGAGGGAAAGGGAGAGAAAAGGGAAATTGCATGTTAATGGAGGGAGACCCTCATTGTTATACAAAATTACATATAACAGGTTGTGAAGGGAATGGGAAAATAAACAAGGAGAAAAAATAATTACAGTAGATGGGGTAGAGAGAGAAGATGGGAGGGGAAAATTGGGGGGATCATAGAGTATAGGAAAGGTAGCAGAATGCAACCGTAACTAATAGGGCATTATGTAAAAATGTGGATATGTAACCAATGTGATTCTGCAATCTTTATTTGGGGTAAAAATGGGAGTTCATAACCCACTTGAATCTAATGTATGAAATATGATATGTCAAGAGCTTTGTAACGTTTTGAACAACCAAAAAAAAGAAAAAAAAGTAGCCATGTATATGCCAATCGAAAATCATCATGATATATATATATATATATATATATATATATATATATATATATATATATATATAATCCACAGATGCAAAAATATTCATTTTACTGAACATGGATTTATGTATAATGTTATTGAACTAGGAAGCTCACCCATAGGTTGAATTTTCAGTTCAAACAGCGTTTAGGAGTAGTGATCTCTTCTCACAATTTGTATCTGCCAATTCAGCCACCTCACAAGTATGTACGTGTGATACCAG
Organism: Callospermophilus lateralis; assembly: GCF_048772815.1. Classification (NCBI taxonomy): domain Eukaryota; kingdom Metazoa; phylum Chordata; class Mammalia; order Rodentia; family Sciuridae; genus Callospermophilus; species Callospermophilus lateralis. Next base: position 1,505,083 of record NW_027513674.1, read on the forward strand.
GTAGGATTCTCTATGTGCATATAAAAATACGTGTGCTACAGAGAAAGGGAGACAGGATTCCCATATTTGTTAACTTTAAAAACACATGTAGAATTATTTCAACAAAAAATTGACTAGATTTATAGCTCCTATACTATATAATGCAAAAGGCAATTCCAACTACACACCATGCCTCCTCTGAACGGCTTGTATTTCTATTCTGCTTGGGTTATGTTTCACCATCATATTAGGATTATTAGTCAGAGTCTAGTAGGGTATGGGTTAGTGTCAGGAATTCAGTATTTCAAATGTAAAATTGGAAAATGAATCCAATGTGTATGCAAATATGTGATATACAATAATCTTCCCACTCTCATCCAGAACAATGCTTTGACATTACCTTTGCCCCAAGTAAGACACAATTAGAGGATAAGAGTTAGAAATTCTGTGAATACTTATCTGGAATGGAAAATGATCAGGAGTTCACAACCTTGGAGGTCGTAGAGGAGTTTCCAAAAGGAAGGGACAGGGGTGATCACTCAACCTGATCTTTCATTAATATTGGGAGCCATCTTGCCTTAAAGCCATGGAAAGATAATTTTTGCTTTACTATAAATTACTGCAAATTCTGAACCTGCTTGGAATGCCTGCCCATGCCTTGAACTCACCCATGCCTGTCTTACTGACCAGATCACAGCCCTCTCTGAAACCTTACTGACACCTCATAAATATTGGCCTTCCCTGGCCAGACAACGACCCTCTCTGAGGCTCTAATGGTCCTCATAATTTCTGATGCTGGGGCCAGCAAATAAAAAATGTTAACTACAGTTAGTGTGATGCTTGTCAAAGTTCTGTTTTCTGATACTCCCTTTTTGTGTAACTTTTTGGGCTATAAAGCTGGGGTGTAGGAAAGGTGGGGATGCTGTCTTTTTCCCGCCGTTTTGAGAAGGAGAGTCAGCCTAGCCGGTTGAACTAATAAGCTTGCCTTAATTTGATTTTAATTGGAGTCAGTGGTCTTTTCTTGCATCCTGGTCTAACATTTTGGAGTTCCCCAGTGAGATGACGTGACCAGATCACAAGACCAGACTGCTGGAAATTCTGACGCTGGCCTTTCCTCCAGGGCTCAGGGCTGGAGAGCCAAGTTCCAAAGCCTTGGAGTGAGCCTTCGGTCCAGGGAGCACTGCAGTGAACCATCACACTAAAACTATTAGCAAGCACCTGGTGGAGGAGGCCTCCATTGGTAGGTGGTGCCTTTATAACATCTGATATCTGGTTAAGGGAGATGTCTTCTGATTACAGAGAGGTGGCCTGGGGAGGCTCACATGTACTCCTGTCCAGGACAGTAACAAGAATTGTTCTGTCCTCTGTTCTGTTCTGTATGGAATTTCTCTGAAAGGGTAGAAAGGTGCAGCCGGGCACGCAGGAGCTCCTACCCCGGAGCTTCAGCAAGACATTTCATTGCTCCTCAGTTTTTCTGTATCTTCACCAGGTTTCTGTTTCTTTGTGTTTTGTTTTGTGTTCTATATGTTTTTTGTTTGTTTGTTTTTGTGCATTTTGTTGTTTGATTTCTGTGGTAAAAACTTAAGGATATTGGACGTAAAAATGGGTAATAAAGCAAGTAAGCCTTACACCCTTTGGACTGTGTTCTAAAAAACTGTGATGAAGTTTACCCCCCTTTGTTAAGCAGGATGAGAAAAGCCCCTAGCTGGCAGCCTGGAACTCACCCACTGCAGAGGGCAATGCCTGCTGGCCACCAAGGAACAGAGTATCTCCCAGGTTAACAATGGAAACTCCTTTAAAACCCCTTGTTGCTCCAGTTCAAGAGAGTCACAACCTTTGGGCAGAGTCCCCTGTGTTTGTGCTTTGTTAGCAAAGCAGCAAACCTCCCTTTTTATTTTTCTCAAACCCTGTCCTCATTATTAAATAGGTATTAATTCGCTTCAAGGTCAGAAACCGAAATTTAAGTTACAAATTTTGATAACCCCCCGACCCTGGAACTTTTTGAGAGCTGACTACTGAAATATTAGGAGATGGAGCGAGATTGGGGTGGAACCAAACCAGAGGAGCTAGTCCCATAAGTAATAGGAGGGACTGAGGGACTCCCAGCATCTACCAAAGCCCTGCTGCTTCAAGGAATTCCTTCCTTCGTTCCCTGCACTGTAAGGATTATGCCACCTCTGTCTTCTTAAAAAAAAAGAAAAAGAAAAAGGGGACACTAAATGCAGTAAAGTCACCATGGAAACCCTTGATATTACATTTCATGTTGCCCTCTGTGAAAACATCTGATCCCCTTGTGAGGACATCTATCCTGCCACTGGTGTAGGAAATTTTTCTCTTATCTGCTCTGTTTTTAAGGCTTCTGTCTGTCAGCCATAGTCTGGACCTCCTTTCTGTCTGTCTTGTGTCTTTGTTTCTGGCCCTTTAAGACATGTGCAATAATGTGCTGATAGTATAAATTGTTTCTTGGGAATGATATTAGTTCAATGTGTGTCTAAATGATGATGTTTTATTGTAACAATCTGGTATCTGGATGGGTTTTTGTAGCATTGCTCAATCTTGCAGTTAAAAGTCGGGTTTAGGTAATTGTTTAGTTTATGATTTCAGATAATTCATGCCAGATAACTTAAATACTTAGGATGGAAAACTAAAGCACTCTACTTCCAAGTTGGCAAGTAACTTCCCAAACATTCAGTTTTATTTGTCACTAATTTTGAATTGGGTAGACTGAGAAAATATCACAGTGTGTACCAGTGCATTAATTTGGACAAGGATAGTAAATCAGAGTATGGTATCTGTTGACAAAACAAGATGTAAAGATATAAAATTTTGTGAATTTCATCTTAAAATTGTATCATAATTTTCAACATCCGAACCTCAAAATTATGGTTAAAATGCCTTAGGCCTGAGGTGTCTGCTCAGAATAGCAGTTTTTCCCTGCTCCTTTCAGACCTCAGCCAGGACTTTTGTTGAAATGCAAATGAAAGAAGCCTGCAAGCTCAGTAGGAGACTGATCTGAGGCCTAAGGCAGGAAAAAAGGTAAATTGTATGGTATTTATTAATTACTGGGCAGTCATTTTTTCTAGGACTCTTATTTTTTTCCTTAGATTCTGTATTCTTTTTTTGAGCTCATGAATTTGATCCTACAGACCTAGGTTAATGTTATTCTGATCAGCTCTATCTTTGACCAACAGTGGAGTTTTTGAAATATTGCAATGGAGATTTCAACTGCAAAAAGCTACAAGGCCTTTACTATTATTATGTGTGCACACTTTTGTTATGTGTTGTATGTCTATATATACATATATCCCTATATCATATATATGTTATACAAATTAACACATATAAGGAGCACTCATAAAAAAAGCACTCATAAAAACAAATTTTAAAACGTGGATCCAAAGATCTTTAATTCAAGTGATTTAATTGATACAATTTAAATTGGATAAACAGATAAAAATAAATGTCTTTAAATTTAACCTTACAAGTTTTTCTAGGTGTTCAAAAATCTAATAAAATATTAATGCCGACAAAAGGTCTAATATGCCTTGGTTCTAGGACTTTTTCTTCAACAAAAAATGGTACACTGTTCAATACATTTGTCTAATATTTTGATAAATAAGTAAAGTAAATTTGATATGGGATTACTCATTCATGAGTACTTTTGTTAGATATCTGATTGATTTACTAAGGTCTGTATAAGTTTGTCCTAAAGTCTGTATAAGATTGTAAAAATCAGTCATGTGTTAAAGAGACAAAAATTTCTTAAAACATAAGTTTACCCATAACATTGTGGTTATTAAGTTTTATTTTTCTAGAGCAAGCAACCATAAAAATTAAACAACTGATTAAATAAGAACTGTTATTTTAGAGCACTGTACTGCCATTTCTTTAAAAGCTAAACTTGGTAAATGTAGAAAAATCAATGCAATTGTGATGCTATTAATGTGCTCATATCTTCCAGGTATACAAGTCTGTAAGGTAGAAACTTTAAAAGAGCATTATATCAAGCTGGTGTTCTGAAGTTGTATGGTAAATATATATATATATATATATATATATATATATATATATATATATGGATTTATTTACCTGTTGTCAATAAGATATGTAAACTTTTATGTTACTTTTTATATTGGGGAACAATTTAAATGTATTTTAAGTTAATGAGAGCCTAATCTATGTAAAGGTTAAAAGCTTTCAGCCTTTTTTTAATTCATGTTTTAAATGCTATATCATATGGTGTTAGCTAATGTTCATGTGACCTCAAACAATTTATGTAAACTTTGTAAAATGATATTTAAAAAACAAAGATTAGCTTTAGAATTAAAACACTTAAGATTAATAAAGAGCCCTTCCTTACCTGAGATAAGGCTCTGTGTCCCATCTTATTATGTGAGAATGACTACGAAAGCAGTAGGTCAGATGTTATTTCATTTAAAGATATTTTCAAAAGTTTTTTTTTCCTGTCAACATTACTAGCATCTCAAACAGAGGATATAATGTATAACTCAGCCAAAAATTTTAGGGTAGCTATTACACGAACTAAGTTTGTTTACTGTTGTTAATTTTATTTTGTAATTTCCTTATGGGTGATATAAAGATTCCCTGTTAGTGTTTTACAGAAGTGTTGCTTTAAGAACACAACATTGGTTAATTTAAGATAATTAGCCATCACCTACAAGACAGACAGAATAATACAGATCCCAAATAATAAAAAGATAAATAATTTTAAATTATAGACATTAAAGCCCAGTACTCTTAATATAAGTCTGTTAAAATTTATTTGATAGATGTTTAAGATTAGGATTTAAAATTAAAGTTATATGAAAAGGGACAAGAAAACCAATATTTGGCTCTTGCCCTCTGAGTCAGTCTGTATCCAGGGAACAGCGGACTTCTCTAAAGAGCTTTGCAACTCTGAACCACATAACTTCCTGATCAGGGAGATTAATGAGACCACTGGAGAACAGAAAGCCAATCAGTGCATTTGCTACGAAGAGGAGAGTCATCAGAGAAGGGAGACATCCCTGATGCTTCCGAGGGAAGCCACATGGTCAAACAAGACCTGGACCCACCTAGCGCAAATGGCACTAGCAGAACTGAGAAGCTGCTCTCAAGTTTCCCCAGGAATGACTCCCATAAAAGCTCAGCTGACTGTTCACAATAGATAGAAACAAAAGTCAGTTTGACTGCTTCATCTTAAAAACTTAGAAAAGACAGTTAAAAACAAATTACAGCCATTCCTGGGCATTTTATATAATAATAGTAATAATAATATTTTAAGGTATACACTTTATGTTAGCCTCCCAAAATAAGTAAGACTAAAGGCTACAAAGAAGAATTCTCAGACAGGAATGCCTGATAACTATAAAAAGAGGCTATCAAGATTATCTGCAGAGGCAGAAGTTTTTAGTTTAAGGCCTACAGATATTCTTAACCTAAACACATAGTCTTGGTATTTGTTAGTATGATTATGCAGCAATGAGTAAGAGAATTAAAGGTTTCTCTATTAGACACAGAGGTCATACTAGTAAAAGTATTTTGCAAGATCAGATGACATTAAATTATTAAACTGAATCTTATGGGGAGGGACAAATGTAACACTAAAAGTTAAATATTAAGTTGACAGTCCTGATAACTGGGAATATTTAAGACTGGTGAGGAAACTTCTATACAGTGACATGTTCCAGCTGCTGCAACATTTATTAAGTACTCATGTTTTTTTGTTTCTCTCATAGAAGAACCCATCCCCAGATGACTTTACTACCTGTTCTTCCCAATCCAGACTTCAAACCTAACTGACTTCTAAAAGGCGACTAATGTCCCTCAGGTGGTGCCCCCTCACGTCACCCTCTCTCAGCTCAGAAGAAGTCTAAATGAGTGACGCCTCTCTTCTTACAACAATGGAGACAAAAATAAATAGAATATCAATATAAGTAATTAATTAAGTCAGGTAAAATCAGGGAGACGTGTTTTTGGGTGAGTTCAAAAAATCGGGAGACTATTACCTGAGGGATTAAAATTCCCACAGTGCTCTTCCTACCCAATCAAATATATGAAAGGAACACATTAGAAAAGGGGGGAATGATTGATCCAACCTTATCTTTTATTAAAATTGGGAGCCATCTTGCCACAAAGCCGTGAAAAAATAATTTTGGCTTAACTATAAATTACAGCAATATCTGAACCTGCTTGGAATGCCTGCCCGTGCCTTGAACTCACCCATGCCTGGCTATCTGACCAGATAACAGCCCTCTCTGAAACTTTGTTGACACCTCATAAATATTGGACTTCCCTGGCCAGTCGACACTCTCTGAGGCTCTAATGGTCCTCATAAATTCTGATGTTGGGGCCAGCAAACAAAAATGTAAACTACCATTAGTGTGATGCTTGGCAGAATTCTGTTATTTTTAACCCCACTTTTGTGTAACTTTCTGGGCTATAAAGCTGGGCTGCTCTTCTGTTCCCGACGTTTTGGGAGGGAGAGGCAGCCAGGGTGGTGGAAATAATAAGCTTGCTTTAATCTGATTTTAATTGGAGTCAGTGGTCTTTTCTTGCGACCTGGTCTAAAAGGTAAACACTACACAAACCTGGAGCTCTGCCGGACTAAAGACTTCTTGAGAAAATGCCTTTGACGATGCGCACTCGACATATATGTTGTTGTCAGAAGCTTTAGCTTCCATTCAAATGAGACCATCAAAGCTGGGTCTACATCTATGAGACCTGGAAAACATTATTTCAATTTTTTCAAAGAACATGAGGCAGCAGTGCTGACTTCTCTCTGTAGGTAAACTGTGGCCACTGAAAGCTAAGTGTCTCCGCATGTGGATTGTGAAGCCATTTGGTCATCCTCCAATTTTCATGGTGTTTCTTTCTATTGCACTGGGAGTTTGGTATTTGCTTCATGAAATACAATGAGTTCAACTGGTACACAGTGCTGGAGGGAGTCCTGTCACGTGTGGTGGGTCCGGGTCTGCAGGAGAATGCACCAACCAGGCTTCTATCCCACATAGCTTGACCCTTTGACCATAGCAACCTGATTCTGAACATTGCCCTGAAACGTCTCCATATAACAAAATGCCTTTTATGGAGAGGTTTCAGACATATAAGTGATTCCTGTCTGTAACATGTCAGCCACAAGTCATTTGGATGTCAATGGCAGAATCACATGTCCCGACCACAGATGTTTTATCACACACCTGCACACAACAGCTTTTGGCCCACTACTCAGCAGGCCCCAACATACTGGCATCTCTGTTCTACACCATTTTCATAAAACCCAGTCAATCAAGGCACTGTCTGGTACACTCAGGATCAGCAACTGTACATCCAAAGGTTCTCCAGTGGCAGGTGGCCATGGGAAGTTCAAAAATTTCATGGTATTTATCTAGCCATTTTCAAAGATGAAGTTGGAGAAACTGTGGGTTTGAATTCATTAAGGAACCATTAAATTTAGAGGAAGCACATTTCAATGAATAATCTAGAGAACTCTCACAGGCAAGGGTTCCCAAAGACTGGCCAAAAGGTCACATGAAGCCAGCCCCATTGAGGTCTACAATGTAAGGTCCATGTGTGTTTTGACTCTCAACTATGGCTTCCAAGTCTTTCAGAATAAAATCATGTGATATCCTGGCTGAGATTCCCAGTGCTCTGTGGAAAGCCACTCTGGGCTTAGATCTCAGTGTCCAAGGGCGACTCTCATGTGTGGCCTCCTAAAATCCCAACACAATTCATGGCAATACTTCTCTGAAGTCAGTTCCATAACGCATTCTCTAAGAAGAATCACACCAGAGTTCAAGCCCAGGTGGACCCAGGCATCTCTTACAACCACCACACAAATGACCACAATTAAAACTAAAACACTCCCACATGCTCCTCATCTTCTTCCACATAGACATTCATCATAAACTCTGGCTGGAGGTTTCCATGAAGGGCACAGCCCAATACACTGTTCAAAATAAGCACCCTTGTCCCTCATTTGCCTAAAGTAAGGGTGGCCTGGACACCCTTGCTGTGAACCAAGAGTGATCAAATAGGCCTGCCCTATATCTGATCTGCTTCTCCAATTTGAGGACTAATGACTGTCTGGTATAGATTCTTTATGTGAATTGGTATCATAGAAAACCCAAGCCCCTATCGTCTAGCCTCTGCAGGGATTTGAAGAAATGATTTGACCCAAATGATCCCTATTCTCACTTGATTTAGCTCAGGAAGCTTACAGAGGAAAGTGAGAGACTTCATCCACAATGACTGCTCTTTTGGCCATTTTGGTTTTGGATGCACACTTGGAAACTTTCTTTAGATCCATCAGGTGCTGAGAATCTAAGCCACTGCCACCACACCGGGCCAAGTGGCTGTTCCAGACACATCCCTTTCCAAAGCAGTTAAGCAAAGAGCCACAGGTGATGCCCATTCATTTCCATTTGAAAACTGTTTTCTTCAGGCTTCACAAAGGGTTGGCCTGAGGCAAAGACCTTCCTGACATTCAGGGTAATAGAAACATAAGTAAGCAAATGGCCCAAACCAGGGTTTCTCCACTGAGACTTTACTGGTCACACTGATATCTGAGTTTTCTGAGATGCTCCCATTCCCTTCAGCTATCCAGTACATGGCCATGTAACAGAGCTTGGACGTGGTACATATCTTGGAAACAAAACCATGAGGATACTCTGGAGAGTGGCCAGTATTCAGGAAGAAAAGAGGAACTTAGGAAGATAGTAGCTGTTCACCTTCCATTAGGCAAGCCGCACTCCATTCTTAAATTGGGTGAGAAGAATGCTGGGGAGCTTTATACTAGACAGGACACAATTATTGATGCATTCGCATTTCAAATGTCTACAACCACGGATACAGTGGGATACACAGACATAGAAACACTCGTGTTGTCAAACGACTTTCTAGAAACTTTCCAGTCCAAACCTACATGAGACAAAACCACAATCTCACACCGACACCCACAACGGCACCTCCTTCCCCCAAGTATGACTGTGACTATCCTGAGTGTCCTCTGACTGGTGGGCCATACTATGTTCCCACGAAATGGCCTGTCCTATCTCAGATCTGGTCTTCTTTGCAAACTTTTTGAAGTTGTCAGGAGCCATGGTTGAGCCACTACCTGCTTTCTCAGAAAAAGCCGCTCTTCAGAGCTCTCCTGAAATTTGGCCATCATCACATAAGTAGGTACCAAGAAACACTGACTCTGTCTTTGGTAAATTCAAACAATTGAGACCACTGGGACTGAAACTAAGACTTGCTCTGGGTGCATAGCTTCCTGGATCCCAAGTTCAGAGAGTTCCATCACCAAGGAAGTGTTGTAGGTCACTTCCTTCAGGAACTGAATGAGGTCACTGCGATGGAAAACCACTTTGTCCTAACAGTTGCTTCCAATGGTCCCATGAGATGGAGGCTGCCCCTACTTCCTGTGACACTTTCACAAGTTAGAATGGTATATCAACCATAGGCATCCGGGAACAGCTCTGTACACAGGCCTGGTTTGGTCCATTTAATCTACATTAAGAAGAGAGAGGCTGATTCAGACACATTCCTTCATTCTGACCAGGTTGTTTGACATGGAAGTTGACATGGATTTGACTTTTGCTCTCTCAGGTCCTTCATAGGTAAAAAGGTCGGTCAAAAGTCGGAGGAAAAGTCCACCAAGAGACTGTCTCATGCCACAGCAAAGGGTTTATTGGGCGTCCAGCATGCTGGGGCTCAGAGCTAACTTCAGAGGAGCAAAGAACAAAGAGCCCCAAGAACAACTTGAGCAGAGTTTATTTACATTCTTTAGAGAGGGCAGGGACTTTGCATACATCATAGCCTCCTTTAGCAAATCAACATACCACGGGAAAATCAAATAACAACCAAAAACATGATTAGCACATTCATTGGCAGGAAGAGGTCGGACAGGGGGTGATTGGTTAGCCCTGAGAAGGGGTATACGTTTAAACTGATTGGTTGAAGCCCTGAGATGTATACGTGATTAGCTGCACGGTTTCTGGGAAGGGGTTGTTTAGTAACTAGGTGGTCAGGGAAGATTTCAACACACATCTAATTGGCAGTTCCGGGAATTGTCTTAACTGCCACAGGAATTTCAGGTTCTGAGTGCAGCTTGGAAACTTTACAAAACCTGGTTCTTTATGTTTCAATTTTAATTTCTTTTATTCTTTCATTTCCCACTCCTTTTTCTTACTACATTTAATCTTAAAAGTAATGAATCATAATTATTGCGGGGTCTCACACTCTATTTCTGCCAGTGGAGCATATTTCTGTCGGATTACCATGAGTTTTTCCTGCCCAATTTGAGCCTGGAGAAAGGAAACTAAGCGGTTAAGCAAACAAGGTCCCACAGTTAGCAACACCATAAGGATGATCAGGGGTCAAGCTAAGCCTGATAGGAGTGTAGTTAACGAGGAGGACTGGGTAAACCATGACTCAAACCACCCTTGTTGAATCTCCCTTTCTCTCTGGCGCTCTTCAAGGCATTTTCTCAATTTACTCATGGATTCTCTTAAAACTCCAGTATGGTCAGCATAAAAACAACATTCTTCTCTCAGTGCAGCACAGAGGCCCTGCTCCCTCATGAAGAGGAGGTCTAATCCTGGCCTGTTCTGTAAAACAACTTCAGAGAGAGAGTTTAAGGATTCCTACAGCACTGTGATGGAGGTCTCTAATGTCTTCCAGTCTTGATCTATTGCTGTTTCTAATCAGGCCATTTGTTGTGACCCATGGATGATAGCAGCTGTTCCCGTACCCACTCCTGCAGCAGCTCCTATCCTCAATAGGATAGCTAGAGTAAGGGACACTGGATGACAGCAAAATCAGGTTGTTTGTCCCCCTAGTAGACCTTAAAATGATTCTGCATCATAATAAAGAACCCTGGGGAGTATCTGCACCATTACACAATAATTTACAAAGCTGTCAAATACATGGGTTGAAATGCAAGGAGTTCTGACTGTGTGGAGTTCAGTACAATTAAGGTTCCTTTAATTAGTTCCCAGGGGCAGGAGTCAACTGTACTCTGGACTGGGGAAGTAGGCAAAGATGGAAACTGGGAAGTATGAGATGGTAGAGGGGTTCTGGTAGATCTAGGCATGGGAGGTTTTGGAGGCTTAATTCCTGGCTTGAGGGGATTGGGCCCTATTGCTGTGGGATTTTCCTCCTTTTTAAGCAGGATGGTGAACCAGTGACCAACGTCATAACGAGGGCCATAAATATAGAATCGCATTTCCCACGTATTTTCCATAGACCATGTTGTTCTGAGGTAGCCCCTTCCTTTGGAAGTGAAAGTTATATTGAGGGGGTAACATAGACTATTCTTTCCACAGCGAGTTTTTGACACAACTTGGCTAGCGGCACATTTCTTGGGATCAATCCAGGTGTCATTTTTTCCAACCTGAATGATACTGTCTGGGGAGTTTGGGTTCAACCATGTAGCTCCCGTTTGTTCACAACCCCAAGATCTAAAATAAATGTCACTGGGTCCTCCACAGGTTTGGGCCTGTTTGCGACTTCAGAAATCAGCTGGGCACACATAAAAATCAAGACTGGCTAGTTTACACCTGAGCTGGGGAAGATGATATCCATAATTCATGGGGTAAGGTGGTCTATGTTGCCCTGGTTTGGGTTTGAGTGGGATCTGTGTGGAGTCCTCTATGTCAGGGAGATCCTAGTCAGAGAGGCCTATGGCAAGCTGACAAATGTCCAGGTAGAGAGATGGCCACCAAGTCCATAAGAGGGCTGTATGTGAAATAGACCACACTACTTGCCCAGTAGGATTTATAGCTGCCATTGTTGCTGAACAGGCTGATGGTGATTAGGACTGCTGGTGGTCAGGGGAAGAATCCATAGCCCTACCCACACGACGGACACGCAACTTGAGAGGGTTACCAGTCTGTTCCAGTTTCCAGCCGGATGCTGGACAGGGCGCAGGCTTGAGATGGGTGGCACAGATCCAGGAAGTGATTCCATCCACTTTCACCACTGTAGGTGTTATAAGCAGCACCTGGTATGGTCCTTTCCAGCAGCGATCCAGGGATGATACCTGATGCCGTCTCACATAGACGAAGACTCCCACTTGATATCGATGTGGGGTTCCCTCGTCTCCAGGCTGATAAGCAGTGGCCAACTCTTTCCACAGGTATTGCTGGTTGCTGTGTTTGTTCATGGGCTTTAAGTCTGTCAAGCAAGGGGGTGTGAAAGGAATAATTAAGTCTCAGAGTTGGGGTTAGGTCCCTTACTGGAGGAGGGGCACCATAGAGAATTTCATAAGTGGTGAGTTTACACAAAGAGGAAGAGGGTGTACTTCTTGCACGAAACAGTGCTTAAGGTAGGAGCATAGTCCAATTTTTTATGCCGGTCTCCAAGCTTAATTTCTTTAAAGTCTCTTTGATGGTTCTAATCATCCTTTCTACCTGTCCTGAGCTCTGGGGTCTATAAGCACAATGTAACTTCCAATTAATCTTCAGGGTCCTGGTGAATCCCTGACTTACCTGGGCAACGAATGCCGGTCCATTATTGGACCCTATTACCTTAGGCAGGCCGAACCTTGGAAAAATGTCTTCTAGAATCTTTTTGAGCACCGTCTGAGCCGTTTCTTTCTTCATGGGGAAGGCTTCAACCAATCATGAAAGAGTATCTACAAAGACTAGGGGATATTTAAGTCCATACCTTCCTGGCTTAATTTCAGGAAAAGTCCACTTCCCAGAATTGTCCTGGTCTGGTTCCTCGTAAGCGCGTCCCTGCAGGAAGCTTGGATGGGTAAGCATTAACTAATTGGCAGACTTGACAAGCTCTAGTCACCTGCTAAGCTATTTCTTTCCTCTGTGAGTCAGTCATTAATAAATCCTTTCTTCGGTCCTTTAAGAGAGCCTATAACTTCTTTGAGCTTAAGTGGGTGAGCTAGTGTACGTCTTTGACATAAAGGTGGGCTTTTTGAAATTTTAAACTTGGCTCTGTAGAGTCCCAGAGTTCTGTATCTGTCTCCTCACATGATAAGTTGCCTGAATGTTCCAGTGTGGCCAAGTCTCCTGAATGTTGATCCCCCTGGTGTGGAAAAAGTTAACAGAGTCACTCCGTTTAGGGCTGCCAATTAAGCTTCCTCATCTGCCCTTCTGTTTTTAACTGCGACGAGGTCGTTTCCCTTCTGGTGCCCTGGACAGTGCACTATCGCTAGTTCCTTAGTGCCCTGCCCTGCTGAGAGAAGGTGGAGAATCTCAACTTTGTTCTTTATTTTTTTTCCCAGTGGAGGTTAATATCCCCCTTTGCTGGTAAATAGCCCTGTGCACATTAGCATTGCCAAATGCATAGCGGCTATCAGTGTAATGGTGGCCCTTTTGCCTGTTGCTAGTTCCAATGCTTTCGTAAGGGCAATCAGTTCTGCCTTTTGGACTTATGTCTCTTCTGGGAGACCAGAGGATCAGATGACATTAGTTTTGCTAACTACTGCTGCTCCAGCCCGCCACATACCATCTTGGAGGAAGCTGCTCTCTTTCGTAAACCATACGACTTCAGGGTGAGGCAGTGGCTGGATTTTTCAAGTCTCGTCCTATACTGGTTTCCTCTGACAGTATGTGTTGACACTCATGAGCGACAGGTCCTGATGATTCTTCTGGCAGCCAGGTTGAGTGGAGCAGAAGGTCCAAGAGTTATTCTGTCTTTGCTAATCCAGAGGCTCTGGTAGTGGTTTATTCTGGAGTTTGATAGCCACCTCTCTGGAGGTTGACAGATGATGCTCTCCAGGGCATGGGGGGCTATCATGGATAGCTTCTGTCCCAACGTTCATTAATGAGCATCTTTTATTAGAAGCGCTGCCACTGCTATAGCTCTTAAGCAACGGGACCACCCAGTAGCCACTGGGTCCAGTTTTTTTGATAAGAATGCTACCGAGCTTTTCCAAAGTCCCAAATTCTAAGTGAACACTCCCCGTGCTATTCCTTTCTTTTTCTCGATGTAGAGAGTGAAGGGTTTATCTATATCTGGGAGTGCTAAGGCCGGAGCAGATAGCAGCACTTTTTTTGACATTATCAAAAGCTTGTTGGTGCTCAGGGGTCCATTGGAATTGGGCATTACACTTTATCAGCGGGTATAAATGGGCAGCCAGAGAGGTGAACCCAGGAATCCATCACCTGCAAAAGGCAGCATTCCCAAGAAACTCTCTGAGTTGTCTCTTATTAGATGGGGGTGGTATCTGCACAATGGTTTGTTTTCTGTTCTCAGTGAGCCATCATTTGCCACCCCTAAGAGAATAACCCAGGAAGATTACTTCTTGCTGACAAATTTGGGCCTTTTGGCAGAAGCCCTATATCCAAGCCGAGCAAGCTCGGATAATAGTGCTTGGGTCCCAGACTTATAGTTCTCCTTGGTGTCCGCTGCCAGTAGCAGATCATCCACATATTGGAGAAGGGTGACTTCGGGGTGTGCAGTTCTGAAGTCGTTTATGTCCCTGTAGAGGGCTTCATCAAAGAGAGTGTGGGGGGGTTTGAACCCCTGTGGGAGTCTAGTCTAGGTTAGTTGGCCAGATGTTCCAGTTTCTGGGTCTATCCACTCAAAAGCAAACAGCAACTGACTGTCCTTATGTAGAGGCAAGCAGAAGTAAGCATCTTTTAAGTCCAGCACAGTGTACCATTCCCGCTCCAGATTCAGAGTGCTAAGCAAATTATATGAATTGGGTACTGTGGGGTGAATGTCCTGCACTCTGTTGTTGATCTCTCTTAGGTCTTGAACAGGACTGTAGTCCCTAGTTCCTGGCTTTCTTACTGGTAGCAGGGGGGTATTCCAGGCTGATTGACAGGGCCTTAGGACCCCAATGGCCAATTATTTCTGAATATGGGGACTTATCCCATCCTTAGCTTCTTTGCTTAGAGGATATTGTTTAACACTGATTGGAGAGGCCGAGGCTTTTAATTCTACTACTATTGGAGGTTGTTTTACGGCTAGACCTAACCCAGCAGTTTCTGCCCAGGCATTAGGATAATCTTTTATCCATTTCTGTTGTAGTTTGCCTCTTTGATCAGTCCTAGGGGGCACGAAGTGTTGATGTTCATCTTCTACAGACATAGTCAATTCTCTGACTATGGGAGTTTTTACTGAAGGCTTTAGAACATCCACTTGGGGACCATCAGGGTTAAAAGTTACTCTATCCCCGAGTTTGGTAAGCAGATCCCTGTGCATCAATGGGGCTGGGCATTCTTGGATTACTAGGAAAGAGTGGTGGACTTTTCATTTTCCTACTTCCATAATCCTCTTAGTTGTCCAAGCCCGATATGTAGTGCCATTAGCCCCTTGAACTAGGGACCATTTATTTGATGTGGGGCCCAGTGAAGCCTTAAGGGCTGAGTATACTGCTCCTGTATCCACTTCAAAGTTCACTGGAGTCCCCTCCACTTCAAATGTTACCCTGAGCTTGGGGAGGGGATCCGAGCCCTGACATTCCAAGTCCTCTTCTAGAGTCAGCATGGCGGGCTGCCGTGGCTTCTTCTTTTTGGGGCACTCTTTGACTCAGTGTTCTTTTTCTCTACAGTAGGTACATTGATCTGAGGCCAGGGACAGCCTTTGGCGTGGGCCCAAGTATCCCTTTCTGACTCCCTGCTTTTTAATTTCTGGCGTATTTGCTGCTGTGAAGAAAACCTTAGCCAATGCTTTTGTCTGCCTTTTGCTCCTTTCATCCTCCATTTGTTCCCTTTCCTTCTCTCTCCTCTGTTCCCTCTCCTCCTCAGTTTCTCTCTTATAATATACTTATATACTTATACTATATACTTATAATATATATCTTATAATATACTATTTCAGCTTCTCTGTCTAAATCTCTTAAGGTCGTATTTTGTAACCCATCTAGACATTGTAACTTTCTCTTAATATCTTGGGCAGCCTGCTCAATAAAGGCCATTGTAACAAATGCCTTTTGGTCATCTGCCTGAGGATCAAAAGGAGTATATTTTCTATATGCTTCCTTAATTCTCTCCAGAAACATAGAGGGAGACTCATTAGGCCCTTGGATAATCTCTCTTACATTGGCCAAATTGGTGGGCTCTCTGGCGGCCACTCAGAGACCCGCTATTAGAGCCTGGAGATATGTGGACAGATGCTTCCCACCTTCAAAGGTGTTGGAGTCCCAGTTGGGTCGGTTCATGGGCCCATAGGAATGGAGAGAGAGCATCACAGGGGCTTCTGAGTTTTCTATTATCCGTCGCCGGTGGGTTCCTTTAGGTTGCCCAGCTTCCTTCAGGAGAGGAGGGGTTGCTGCTGCTGCGGGGAAGTCCCCTGGAGGGCTTGGGTCTGGCCCAATTGCCTCTAGCAGTGGAGAGGCTGAGTCAGCGGTGGGAGGATCATCAGGAACTGTGTTGGGGGTTGGGGAGGGAGAGTAGACGATAAGGAGGGGGTGGAGTGTCCAGTCTTGTGACTCAGGGAGAATGGAAGGAAGAGGGAGAGGAGCGGAAAGTTTGAATGATAGGAATGTGGGGGAAGGGGTATATGGCTGTTGATCTGGTTGGCCACGTGGCCCCGGCTGAATGACAATATCTCTGAATTTTCAGATAAGACGAAAGTGGAAGGATTCTTCTGGGGACATCCGAATTCAAGGATGGGCCATTCTGAAGCACAGAGAGTCTGCCAGGTACAGTGTTTTACTGAAAAAGAAAGATTCTGGGCCCTTGAGTGGACATCAGTCCAATGATCAAGGGTCAGGGACAGAGAAGAGGAAGTGCTTCGTCCCATAATGGGAGTTACTCAAACAGGGACAGTGAAGACACAAACACAACACAGACAAAGACAAACAGTAAACGTTTAACATGAGTCCAACACAAAGATTAGAACTGAGTAACTGGCAATGGGTTAGACAATAAAGACAGACAGTAAACTCAACATGAGTTCAGAACAATGACCAAAACTGAGTTACCGGCAAAACCTGATGGGCTGGCAAATTGAATCCTGAAGCAAAACATAACCGAGTTGAGGAAGCTACTATTCCTTGAATTCCCTAGTCCTCCGGTGTGTCCCTCAGGGACGTGACCTTGGCTCTGTGACACGTCTGTCACCCCATAGGAGAGAGCTAATGCTCTTCACCAACAGCCACTTTGCCACGCCCTAGCCTGAAACCCGAAACCAGAAAGAGGCGCCTTACTTACCCAGAGAGGAGTCCCTTGAGGTCTTCCGTCCACCGCTGCCGGATATCTCACCTGGGGCCTCCAGATGAAAAGGTGCTGCGAACGTCAAAGGAAAAGACAACAAAGAGGCTTTCTCATGCATCAGCAAAGGGTTTATTGGGGGTCCAGAATGCTAGGCCTCAGAGCTCCCTTCAGAGGAGCAAAGAACAAAGAGCCCCGAGAACAACTTGAGCAGCGTTTATATACATTCTTTAGAGAGCTCAGGGACTTTACATACATCATAGCCTCCTTTTGGAAATCATCATGTACCATGGGAAAATCAAGTAACAACTCTAAAACATGATTAGCACATTCATTGGCGGGAAAAGTTGGGGCAGGGGGTGATTGGTCAACCCTGAGAAGGAGTATACATTTAAACTGATTGGTTGAAGCCCTGAGATGAATACGTGGTGAGATGCACGGCTTCTGGGAAGGGGTTGTTAAGTAACTAGGTGGTCAGGGAAGATTTCAACACACATCTAATGGGCAGTTCCAGGAATTGTCTTAACTGCCACAGGAATTTCAGGTTCTGAGTGCAGCTTGGAAACTTTACAAAACCTGGTTCTTTACATTTCAATTTCAATTTCTTTTATTCTTTCAGAACCTTACAGTGGAAGGTGAGAGACTTCATTCACAATGACTGCTCTTTTGGCTATATTGGTTTTGGATGCACACATGGGATCATTTTTTTGATCCGTCTGTTGCTGATAATCTAAGCCACAGCCTCACACAGGGCCAAGAGCCTGATTAAGACACATCTCTTTCCAAAGCAATTACTTCTCTGAGGTCAGTTTCAGAACTCAGTCTCTGAGGAGAATCACACCAGTGTTCAAGACCAGGTGGACCCAGTCATCTCTTCCAACCGCCACACAAATGACCACAATTAAAACCAAAACACTCTCACATGGCACTCATCTTCTTACATATATACACTCATTATACCCTTTGGCTAGAGGTTTCCATGAATGGTGCAGCCCAAGAGAGTGTCCAAAATGAGCTCCCTTGCCCCTCATTTGCCTAACCTCAGGATGGCCTGAACACCCTTCCTGTGAACCAGGATTGATCACATAGTTCTTCCTTTAATACTGCACTGCTTCTCCAATTTGAGGCCTACTGACTGTCAGGTATAGATTCCTTATGTGATTTGGAGTAATTATTAAACCACAGTAACTTTGCAGCGCTTCAAAGAACTCATTTGACCCAAAGGATATCTATTCTCACTTGGTGGAGGTCAGGAAACTTACAGAGGAAGGCGAGAGACTTCATGCTCAATGACTGATCTTTTTGCCATTTTGGTTTTGAATGCACACATTGGATCTTTCTTTAGATTCATCAGTCGCTGATAATCTAAGCCACAGCCTCAAACAGAGCCACAAGGCTGATTCAGACACATACTTTTCCAAAGCAGTTAAGCAAAGAGCCACAGGTGATGCCCATTCACTTCCATTTTAAAACTGTTTTCTTCAAAATTCACAAAGGGGTGGCCTGAGGCAAAGACCTTCCTGACTTCAGGGTAACAGAACAATAAGTCAGCAAATCCCAATGCAGGGTTTCTCCACTGAGACTTTCTTGGTCACACTGATATCTGAGTTTTCTGAGATGCTCACAATTCCCTTCAGCTATCCAGTACATGGCCATGTCACAGAGCTTGGAGGTGGTACATATCTTGGACAAAAAACCATGAGCCTATTCTGGAGAGTGGCCAGAATTCAGAAAGAAAACAGTAATTTAGGAAGATAGTAGGTGTTGCCCATCGAAAAGCAACCAGCAGTCCTTTCCTAAAATGGGCAGGATGAATGCTGGGAAGCTTTCTACTAGACAGGATACATCCATTAATCCATTCTGTTTTCTAATGTGTACAACCAAGGACACAGTGGGATACATAGACAGAAACACACTCGCCTTGTCAAAGGACTTTCTAGAAACAGTCCACTCTAAACCAAACAAACCGCCTTTCCTACCTATTCTCAGAACATGAGACAAAACCACAAACTCACACCCACACTCAAAAAGTCACCTCCTTCCCCCAAGTAAGTCTGTGACTATCCAGAGTGTCCTCTGACTGGTGGGCCATACTATGTTCCCCCAAAATGGCCTGTCCTGTCTCAGGTCTGGTCTCCTTGTCCATCTCTGTGAAGTTGTATGGAGCCTGTGCTGACCACTACCTGCTTTCTCATTAAAGGCCCATCTTCAGAGCTCTACTTGCATTTTGTCATCCTCAAACCATTAGGTACCAAGAGAGACAGACTCTCTCCTTGGTATATCCAAACAAGTAAGTCCACTGGGAATGGGACTGGGACTGGCTCTGAGTGCCTGGCTTCCTGGATCCCAAGTTCAGAGAGTTACATCACCAAAGAAGTGAGGTAGGTCAATTCCAACAGGAAGGGAATGAGGTCACTGCCTTGGCAACCACTTTGTCCTAACACTTCTTTCCAAGGGTCCCTTGAGATGGAGGCTGCCCCTACTTCCTGTGACACTTTCAGAAGTTAGAATGGTATATTAACCATAGACACCCAGGAGAAGCTCTCCACACAGGGTTGGTTTGGTCCATCTTCTTTATATCAGTAGGAGAGAGGCTGATTCAGACACATCACTTCATCCTGAACAGGTGGTTTGCCATGGAAGATGACTTTTGCTCTCTCAGGTTCTTCATAGCTGCTACATCTTCTCTAGGGATCATTTCTGCATCAAACTTTGAGATTCTCAACAGGTGGAAGATCCCCTACATTCGTGTATTGTAAGACCAACTCTGTCCCTGCTCTTTTGTGAAGTTAGATTGAGGGAACAGTGTATGGTTAGGGTTAATAACATATTCTATTTGGGTTAGGAAACATTCTGCGGGATGAATAATGGTATCGGGAACCTGCAATATTCACAAGAATATATAGGTGAAATATAAGTATGAAACCTGAAATCTAGGTACGATTTGAAGCCCAGAAGGGCATTGGGCCCTTTAGTGAGATACTTAGCTTTGAATTATGTTCTGCACAGATATCTCAGATAAATCGATGTGCAATGGCAGAGGACCTTGTACCTTGGATGATTAAATGTCCTAGAGAACATTAAGTCAAAAAGGAATAGTCGGCAGGATTAGGAAGGTAGTCAGTAGGTTCAGAAAAAAAGAGTGAATATAGGATTTGGACAAAAGTTTCATTAGCAATAGGGTTTTGGGTAGATAGTGAACGTAAATATGAGCACATATGAAGAGTCAGTCACAATGATGAACTGGGGAAAATATGTAGGAAAGCAGATATCAATAGAGAAATTAGGAAATCAGGCAAAGTATAATGAAATAGGGTTAGACATTTTCAACATGGTTGAGGTTAAATATATAATCTTAGGAAGAAAGACATATGTTGCCTCCAATAGGATGGACATTTGAGAGCATTAGGCAACCTGGACATGGTTGTTTTTAGTAATCCATGCTCACTTTCCATTTTGCTTAGGTGAAAGGTTAATAAAATAGGCACTTGTCACTTCCTGTTTTTCTGTATGCTTAACAAACCACTGTTGAAATTTTGAGAACTGTTTGCTAATTTTGTTCCCAGAATGTGCTGTCCCCAAATGCCAAACTGCAGAATATACTCCGTCACCCGGGTGCACGCAAACCGCACACTCGCCCTGACCCATCAATAAATTTCCCTTTCTGCCCTCTCCAAGAAAAGTATATAAGTTCTGTTAAAGCTGTTCTCAGGCTCTCTGCTCTATTCAAATGAGCTCTGAGCCCCAGCATGCTGGACCCCCAATAACCTCTTTGCTGTGGCTGAGTGTAAATGGTATACTGTTCTGTACTTAAAAGATGCTTTCTTTTGCTTGCCTCTGCATAAAGATAGTCAGTTGCTGTTTGCTTTCGAGTAGGTAGACCCAGAAACCAGAATGTCTTTTCAACTAACTTGGACTAGACTCCCACAGGGGTTCAAAAACTCCCCCACTCTCTTTGATGAAGCCCTTCACAGACATTTCAACAACTTTAGAACTATGCAACCCGAAGTCATTCTGCTTCAATATGTGGATGTCCAGCTACTGGCAGCCAACACCAAAGAAAACTGTGAGTCTGAGACCCAAGCACTATTATCTGAGCTTGCTCAACTCAGGTAGAGAGCTTCGGACAAAAAAGCCCAAATTTGCCAGCAAGAAGTAATCTTCCTGGGGTATTCCCTTAGGCACGGTAAATGATGGCTCACTGAGCCCAGGAAACAAACCGTTGTGCAGATACCACCCCCATTTAACAGGAGACAACATACTAGTTTCTTGGGACTGCTGGCTTTAGCAGGTTATGGACCTGGGTTTGTGTTCTTAGCTGCTCCTTTATACCCGCTGTTAAATGAGAATGCCCAATTCCAATGGACCCTTGAGCACCAGCAAGCTTTTGATAATATCTAAGAACACTGACAATGAACTCCTCAACTTCAGTGAGCCCAGCCTTGAATTTCAGAAAGCCCTACACTATGTTAAAAATGTACATCAACTCAATCAACTTGGTTCAAAAAAACTGCAGGCATTACTGTAGGATCAAGAACAGAGTTTTAGACTAACTCACTCACAGTGAAAGGAAATAATTGAATGGTTAACAAAAGCCTGTCAGTTCTGTCAATTGGTTAATGCTTACCCTTCCAAGCTTCCTGCAGGAAAGCAACTAGGAGGAACAAGACCAGGACAAATCTGGGAAGTGGACGTTTCTGAAATTAAGCCAGCAAGGTATGGACTTAAATATCTCCTAGTCTTTTTAGATACATTTTCAGGATGGATTGAAGCCTTTCCCACCAAAAAAATAAAAGAAAAACGCCACAAATTGTGGTCAAGAAGTTCCTGAAAGATATTTATCAAAGACACGGCCTGCCTAATGTAACATGGTCTGATAATTGAACAGCCTTCATGGGCCAGGAAAATCAGGGGTTAGCCAGGACCCTAGGGATTAATTGGAATTTACATTGTGCTTATAGACCCCAGAGCTCAGGACACATAAAAAAAATAAATAGAACCATTAAAGAGACCTTAACGAAATTAAGCTTAGAGACCGGCATAGAAGATTAGACTATGCTCCTGCCTTATGCACTGTTTCATGCAAGAAATACTCCCTTTGTTTCTTTGTGTAACCTCACCCCCTATGAAATTCTCTATGGGGCCCCTCCTCCACTAAGAGACCTAACCCCGACTCTAAGACCTAAGGATCCCTTCCACACACCCTTGCTTGACAGACTTAAATCTCTTTTAAGAACTCAGCTATACCTGTGGAAACAGGTGGCTACTGGCTTCCAACCTGGGGACGAGGGGAATCCACGTTGATATCAAGAAAGAGACTTCCTCTGAATAAGATGACATCAGGTGTCATCCCTGGAACCCCACTGGAAAGGAACATTCCAGGTGCTACTTATAGCACCTACAGCAGTAAAAGTAGAGGGAATCACTTCCTGCATCCATGCCTCTCATCTCAAGCCTGTGCCATGTCCAGACTCTGGCTGGAAACTGGAAAAGACTGTTAACCCTTTCAAATTGCATATTCGCCACGTGGGTAAGGCTATAGACTCTCTCCTTGGCCACCCGTAGTCCTAACGCTCATCAGCCCCTTCAGCAGCGATGGCTGATCACAAATCCTACTAGACAAGAAGTATGGTCTATCTTGCATACAGCCCACTTAGGGACCTGGTGGCCATCTCTCCACCCAGACATTTGTCAGCTGGCTATAGGTCTTTCCTATTAGAATATCCCTGATGAAGAGGATCCCATTAAAATTCCATTAAATCCTTTCCGTACCATAGATAATGGAAACAAACATTATGGTTGTAGGGACAGGCAAGCCAGATGCAGGTTGGCTAGCCTATATTAGTATGTTTGCCCGGCAGACTATCAAAGCCACAAACCGCCATGGCTGTGTGGGGGAAAAGCCGATTTCTTCTGTAAGTCATGGGGATTTGAGCATACAGGGGCTGCCTTGTGGAACCCAAAATCCTCATCAAATTCAGTACACAGCATTGGCCATATTACCACTTAGACAACCCAAACTGATGGCCCCCAGAGGAGTCTCTAGATCCTCAAATTCTGTGTGACCTTTTTAACTTCTGCAAGTGCTCAAAAGGGTGAAAGGAAATTCCCCTATGTGAAGGCCTTTTTCCTCTTTCGCTCACATCCTGAACTATGCTTCTCCAATAGTTCCTCAAACTCAGCCTTCTGCTCCATACTCTCTGCTGTCAGTCCCACCTCAGCAAACCTGATTTCTCTTCTCCAATTACTAGATCAAAAACCGAAACCTCTGCCAGTTCTCAGAGCATTGCCCCCTTGCTGAGGTAGCAGGTACTGAGGTACCCATCCACCCACTCACTTCTCTCTTTTACTGTCAGTGCCCACAACGGGTCGCACCAAATCCTCTTACCACCTAACCCAAAGCTCAAACCAGCTTAGGAGAGCCCTCAGACCCCTATCGAAGATGTAATGAAAATGGCCTTTAAAGTTTCTTTGTCATCACTGAAAACAGGTTACTAAGAATTTAAAGTCCCTCACAGGCTTTTTGGGATACTCACTCCTGTCTTCCTTTCTGCTCTACCGGTTCTACTGCTCAATTTATGTTGCTAGGAAAATCCCAAAACCCTTTCCCATTATTCTTTTACATTTCTCCTTCCTTATTCTCAGATCCACGGAGCTGCTCTCACCCCCCGCCTTCCCCGTCTTCCCCCTCTGTACCAGGCCCACAGAAAAATCTTCACTGAACTTCTCCAGAAGTCTTCACCATGGCTGACTTTAGGACTTTCAGCAAAAGAGTCTCTATAAATGAGTCAGTGTAGATTAACTTCCTCTTTTTCTGTTGCCCTGTTCTACTTGGCTACTGGCTGGAAAAATCAGCACTCCTAAGCTAGACACCCCCTTAATAGTTTTTCACAGAATGTGTGAGAAAGGCCTCTGGCCTTGAGCTGGGGCTTCACAGAGATGGCTACATTTCTAAGATAAAAAGTTACAAACTGGGCTCCATGGTAACAGTTGGCAGGGGGATAAAAGAAAAGGAAAAAAAAAAAGCTCTCTGCCTCCCAGGTGTCCTTGAAAAGTTAACTTGACCACAATAGAGGAGAAAACAGAAAAAAAAGCTTTTTTTTTTTTAATTTCTGCAGACTGTGAACTTCTGAGTCTCTTCTCTTTCATGTTGGGTACAAAATTCTAAAACTACCTAAACTTGGGGTTCAGGGAGTTAATTGATTACAACAGAAGCAATGCCCTCTGAATCCGGTTGCAACCAAATAGGACTGTTTCCCTGTCTTTGGTGCTATCTTAAGTGCCGTGCCTTGTCCGTCCCTACAACAGTATAATTCTATATACTTAAACATTGTTTATGTTTTCATGAAATGGTCAACAGATTTGATTAATTGTGTAATGGTGAAGATGTGTCCCAGATTGCTCTATAATGACCCAGGTTCATTTGAAGTTCAAACAGGGGGGCATACAACCCGGTTCCACTGGGAACATATATCCCTCACTTTAGCCATCATATTAGGAATTGGAGTTGCGGCAGGGGTAATCACAGGAACCACTGCCCTGCTCCATGGTACACAACAAATGACCCAAATAGAAGCAGCAAGAGACCAAAACTTAAAGATAATAGAAACCTCCATCACAGCTTTGCAGGAATCTTTAACATCTGTATCTGAATTTGTTTTACACACCAGTTGAGGGTTGGACCTCCTCTTCATGAGAGAAGGGGGCCTTTGTGCTGCATTGATATAAGAATGTTGTTCTGATGCCGACCATACTGAGGTTGTAAAAAAAACCTATGAGTAAAATAAAAGGATGCCTTGAAAAGCGTCAATGAGAGAGA